>NC_084528.1:17154859-17284859 GCF_024500275.1 Phycodurus eques | reverse complement strand
CTAGTGGCTAACAGCTAGCTGCCTTGGACACGGCGCTCGGCCACTCGACTGGTGCCAGTTAGCCACGAGTGCCCAGTAGGCTCCCAACAGTCATCAGAATACTTTTCAAAAGCAGTTTAATAAGCAACGAGTTACACTAATTGTGAGGTCACTTCGACACTTTAGGTCTCTGACTGATGACGTTTTCTCCCAAAATGGTGCTGCTCGTACATTGATAAATTATTCCATTTAATCCTTACTAACATGTTTTGACTCATGCTGACACGTACTGGAATGTATTCTTGCAAAAAAAAAAAAAGGGGGGGGGGGGGTTTGTTCCCATTTAAAGCTATTAAAAGTGTTTTTTATATGGTCTCTCTATATGACAGATTATCTGCACCATTGCTGGTGGATCCGGAACATATCCCCTGCAGTAAATGGGTTCGCTGTACAAGCAACTCATTAGCTTCTGTCCAGTATCATTTTCCAGGGCTTGGCTTTTTCACTGTGAAGATTCCTCTCATTTCTCCAGATGGACCCACAGCTGCCGCCGTGTCAGTCGTGCCCCCTATGCACACCCACATCACGGGTTCAAACATCACCCTGTCGTGCTTGGCCGAGTCCAAGCCCCCGGCAACGATCCAGTGGATGTTGGACGGGGTGAACCTCAACCACTTCGGGGTGCAGCTTGAACTACCAATGGTTGCTGAGAACCATTCGGGGGACTACCAGTGTCTCCTCCACAACTCTGTGACATCCAGGTTCAGCAGCACGAGTGCAATGATCAGGATCATGGGTAAGGTTGGGTGTTCTGTTGTTATAAGTGGTAGAAAATGGATGGTTGTCTGTATGTGCCTTGTGAATGATTGCCAACCAATTTGAGGTGGAGCGTGAAGCAGTCAGCTAGGATAGGCTCCCGCTTTCCTGTGACCCTCAACAGCATAAGTGATTGAAAAAGGATGGATGGATGGATGGATGGATGGATCGACGCTATGTGCCCTGCAATTGATTGGTGACCAATCCAGTATCTCTTTCGACCACAGTTAGCTGGGATACGATCCAGCTTCCCCATGACCCTGTACGAGCAAATGGAGAAATATATGTATGATTGTTTATATATATGGTCTAGGCTGAATAGATGGTTTTCTGCCACAACAGTATGTGGCCTCCAATTGACTGATTGCTTTATATCACGTCAGCTAGGATAGACTCCAATTTTATCATGACCTTGATCAGGATAACACTTTGGAAATGGGTAAATCTATGGCTGTTAGTTTATGTGCCATGAGATTGCCTTGCGACTAATGCAGTGTGCCTTTTGCGTCAGCTGGTATAAGCTCCAGTTACCATTGACCCATTACTCCAATAAGCAGTATAAAATGGATGGATGGGTAAATGGATGGCTGGCTGTTTGCAAACAGTATGCCCTACAATTGACTGCTGACCAGTCCACAGTGTAGTCTGATTCTCAACAGGATGAGTGGTAGAAATTGGATGGATGGATTGTATCACAATCCATAAATTATATAAATTGTCCTTTCAGTTTTACAATAGTGCCCGCCATCTGACACTTTTTGGACATGGGCCTTCGCTCAGCAGCTGTATTATCTGTGTATTATTTATAGACAGAGGTGGGTAGTAACACGTTACATTTAGTCAAGTAACATTTTGGATAAATTGCACTTGTGAGAGTAGTTTGAATGAACTATACTTTTTACTTTTACTTCAGTATGCATGTGAAGAAGAATCGATACCTTTACTCCGTTACAATGATCGACATGCCGTTCGCTACTTTTATTTATCCATTAATGCGTGGGCGATACATTTTTAGACTTCATCATTGACTTCCGCATATTTACCAATTCAACGTGATCGCTAGTGTCATTTGACTCCAATTCACCAATCAGATTGCACAAGGCAGTCACATGACCGCACACAAACGCTTCGTGGGCCAATCAAAGTGACTCATATAAGGAGGAAAAAAATGAGCCGTGGGGGTGTTAACTTTACAGACTCAGAAAAACAACAGCTTAGTCATGCAGCTCTTAAATTGTGACTGCCAAAAGTTGGATATTTCAGCCCACTTCTAGCTTGAGAAAACACCTTGCGGTAAGTTGCAGATCTCTCTCTCTTTCTCTCTCTATCACTCTGTCTCGCTCTCTCTCATGCGCACACACACACGCACACAGACACACACAAACACTATCAATAATTCTGGTCAGTAGTATTTTGTAGGGTCCAATGCATGTGTTGTTGGTGTATTTGGCATTGGCCAAAAACCCTGAGTCTGAAGGCCCTGGGTAGATTAGATTCATATGGCAACACACATAGAAGCTTAAATCTGATTGGACCCAAAAAATAAACTCACAAACAACTGGAGGCTGTTCGGGGAAGACATACACTATGCAATGAATACAAGAGACTGTTGGAAATGATAAAATTTTATGGCAGGTCAGTGTTTTTGATGAGGGTTAGGCCAGCAGAGAAGGGTCTGAAGGCTCCAACCGCTCGCCTGCACAGCACAGCAAATCACATGTTGGTTCTATCCCAAACAAAGACTCGCTAGTTTCATGCAGGCCTGCGTGCAGGAGTGGTTTTCAGGCTAAGGACAAAAAAGTCACTGTCATACCTTTTGAAAATGAAACTAATATTATTTTTGCCATCATGTTTTACAACAAACAAGTATCTGTCCCACAGCGCCGATTACAGCAGTGATGGTGAACCACACGGGAGGAGTGGCGGTGGCTCAGGAGCCCTTCACCCTCAACTGTCAGGTGAACGGAGAGGTGGAAATCATCCAGTGGTGGATGAACGACGACCCGGTGTCTGCTGACGACACCACAATATTTGATGCGGACAACCGAACACTGACTTTGAACCCAGCCCAGCCCTCCGATGCCGGCCAGTATAAGTGTCAGGCTTTCAACGCCGTGAGCAACATGACTAGCAGCCCCTACATCCTGGAGGTCTACTGTAAGTCAAAGCATTTGTTCCACTGACATATAGTAGTAAGTAATAGTGTTCTTGATGTAACCCTTATATTGCTTGTTTTCAAAGACGGGCCAAACACGCCAGTGATCACGGCACCCTCCGTGGCCCTGATTGGAAACCAGGTTCTCCTCAATTGTTCCAGCATCTCCCATCCTCCGAGCATGTACAGCTGGCGCTTCAACGAAACTGAGGTGGCCAACACCGCCGAGTACCTGGCAGGACCGTTGGCATTCAACATGAACGGGACGTACACCTGCATCGCCTTCAACAATGTCACCGGGAGAAACAGCACAGCGTACCACATGCTCACTGTTTTGGGTACATGGATGGACTTGTTTTTATTTACAGCAAGTCCTCAATTTACGAACGAGTTCCGTCCCTACGCTGGCGACGTAACACGAATTTCCGCGTAAGTCGGATTTCACCGTTAAAGTCGAAATTTACGGCGAAACTCTTCTGTTACGGGTATCGTCCCACGTGATTGTGACAGCAGGCTCAGTGTGTGTGGGCGTCGGTGTGTGAGTGAGACGGGACTGTGCAGGCGTCGTCCAGCGGGACTGCGAAGGAGGAAGGAGTGCGCGCAGGTGCGAGTGTGTACAGTAGCAAGTGTAGTGAGTTGACGTCCTTTATTGTGGAAGTTGACGTCCAATGTGCAGAGGAGCTAATAAAGCAGCAAGCCGGTGCTTCGTGCCTTTATTGTTGCCGCCATCCAACTCAGCTGTGCAACGAGAGAAGGGAGTTAAGCCCTGCGTCTCCCGACCACGGTCAGGTGACTGTAGCAGGAAAGGTTAACACTTCGTATAAAGAAACTCAAATACATTAAAATAAAAAAAAAAATAAGATGCTGTACTTACCATTACTGCTGAGAGTGTGAAAAAAGGAGGGCGAAAAAGGCAAAGATACTCCCGGCGCACAAACACTGACAAGCACTATGCGCTAGCTAAGCAGAAACACTATGGTGCTGTGGCGGACGAGACGCGGGTGTCGTAAAGTCGAAACGTCGTAGGTCGAGTACGTAGTAACTCGAGGACTTCCTGCATTGATTTCAAAAATGTGTGTGGGGTGCGGCGCTGTATTTCTTCAAGTAGTGAAAGATGCCATGTCTCAGTTAGTTAGAGGGTGCATCATCCACAGTTGAACACAAATTGAATTCTATTGCTAACCAAAACATTAGCACCTACCAAATTACGTAATGTGTCTCACAGTGAGGGCAAAAACGGGTAGCAACTATAATGATCTTAGTTCAGCTCACACAGGTGATTGTTCTTTCATGTTGTGTGCGTCCATTTTCAAACAATAGAGGGCATCCCCCTGCAAGTGAATTTACAAAAAACACCCACTGGCCACGATATGAGGAAATGTGTATACTTATGCTCCAATTCTGATGGTCCCTTAACCTGTCCACAGCTCCGGTGAGCATGGCCTCCATAACAGCGGCTAGTGCACATCCAATCCTGAACAACACCTTCAGCCTCACCTGCGAGACCGAAGGAAATGTGGAGTCCATCACCTGGCAGCAAAACGGAGCCCCACTGTATGAAGACGGCACCACAAACCTTTCCTTGAATAACGACACCCTCACCTTTGAACCCGTGTTGATGTCCCACAACGGGAATTTCACGTGTGAAGCTTCTAACCCTCTCAGCAGCTTGACCAGTGAAAATTATACCCTCAACGTCATATGTAAGCTTATTATTTTACATGACATATCCGTGACAGATGATAATAAGACTGCTGTATTGACGCTGTGTCATGACTGACGACAATAAGTCTGGTGCAGTGACGTTGTATCATGACAGATGAAGATACGACTGGTGTATTAATGCCATATCATGACAGAAGACGATACAACCGGTATATCGAAGCCGTATCATGACAGACAACAATAGAATCGGTGTATAATACTACTGCTGCGATTGGCTGGCAACCAGTTCAGGGTGTACCCCGCCTCCTGCCCGATGATAGCTGGGATGGGCTCCAGCACGCCCGCTACCCTAGTGAAGAGAAGTGGCTCAGATGATGGATGGATGGATACTACTGGTATAGCCACGCTGTATTGTGACAGAAAACGATACAACTGCTGTATCGACAACAAGTCATGACAGACAACAATATGACTGGTGTAGCTACGCTGTGTCATATGGCTGGATATTGACACTGTATCTGACGATAACTGGTGTATTAATTCCATATCATGACAGACGACAGTATGGCTGGTTTATCGATGCTGTATCGTGCCAGACGATTATATGACTGGTGTATTAATGGTGTATCGTGACAGATGACAATATCACTGGTGTATCAGCGCTGTATCATGACAGACAACAAGATAATATTTGTATTTCAGATGGACCCGGAGTGCCAAACGTCACCTTACCCATTGTGACGCTGGAGGGAAGCAGCGTCACGCTCGGCTGCAGTGCTTTGTCGTACCCCTCCAGCCAGTACATGTGGTTCTTCAACGGCACCCCCGTGGCCAACACCTCCGTATACCTAACACCTGCTCTCAACACAAACATGAGTGGGACATACACTTGCGAGGCCCACAACACCATTACCGGCAACAACAGCTCCGCCGACACCATGCTGACTGTTCTCGGTGAGACCACTTGAACATTTTCCAGCAAAAACAACCAGTGGTGGGAAGTAACAAAGTACAAATACAAATAGTTTAGAGATATCTGTAATTATTATTTAGCTGACTTTGTACTTTTACTCCCGACATTTGAAAAGATGTAATCATTTTGCAATCATACAATCTACTTCTTATTTTGTGAAAAATAGGCTTGTTACATTTTTCAATGACATGATGTAAAATGTTGTAAATGGAAAAAGGTCAGGTTAAGCTCCTGATTGATAGATGGATTAATTAATTGATTGAGATCTTAGCATCTTATAAGCAGCAGTTTTCAAAGCAGAATTCCCCATACTGCCAGTCATTTAAGAGCATTTTTGACCGTTTCAAGACCCATAGAATATTTTATGCAACAACAGAAGTACTGAACCTACCAAAAGAAAGAGTAGACACTCTTCTTTCACCAGAAAAAAAGTTTAATTCTACCTTTTCTGTCCTTTAGAAGACTGTGAAAGACCTTTTGATGGCTAAATAATTTATTAACAGATATACAGCTAAGAAACTTGACCTAATGCTGACTCAGCAAATAGCTCGAGTTGAGCGTGAGTGAATTTTTTTCACTCACGCAAGAAAAAAAAAAAAAAAAAAAAGACTTGACGAATACATACGTCTGTGGCAGTAGACGGTTGGATTCCAGTTGACGAATATGAACATCCACGGCAGTGAATGAGTTAAGCATTTTTGTTAGTCAGTTGACAATGTTAGCAAAGCTATAGGAATGCATTGTATTATTTACACAAGTATCTGTACTTCTACTTAAGTTCAGAGTCCTCTTAACACTTCTAAAAAACAACCCCCCCCCCCCCAAAAAAAACGCCTTTTTTTGGTTTTGTTTTGTTTTTCAGAGAAAATCAAATATGTACACATAGAGGTGCCTGTGCATCCTCCCGTGGAAGGATATTCCTACATGATGATGTGCAACGTGTCCGGCCCTGCTGACCAAGTGGCATGGCGAGTAAACGGACAGCCTTTGATCACGGACGACAGGATCGCGATGTCCGTGGATAACCGGACTGTCACCTTCAACGAGTTGCACCGTAATGATTCTGGACTGTACCATTGCTGGGCTATTAATCTGGCTCAACACATGCTAAGCCCTCCTCACATGCTCCTTGTAAACTGTGAGTATGACATGGATATTACAGTGGGTGCAGAAAGTATTCAGACACCTTAAATTTTTCACTCTGTTATATTGCAGCCCTTTGCTAAAATCCATCCATTATCTACACCGCTTATCCTCACCTCATCTCCAGTTCTGTCAGGTTGGATGGTGAACGTTGGTGGGCAGCCATTTTCAGGTCTTCCCAGAGATGCTCAGTTGGGTTTAAGTCATGGGTTTAAGTCACGGAGTTGTTCTGAAGCCACTCCTTCGGTATTTTAGCTGTGTGCATCGGGTCATTGTCTTATTTTGAAGGTGTACCTTCGGCCCAGTCTGAGGTTCTGAGCACTCTGGAGAAGGTTTTCGTCCAGGATATCCCTGTACTTGGCCGCATTCATCTTTACTTCGATTCCAACCAGTCTCCCTGTCCCTGCAGCTGAAAAACACACCCACAGCATGATGCTGCCACCACCATGCTTCACTGTTGGGACTGTGTTGGACAGGTGATGAGCATTGCCTGGTATTCTCCACACATGCTACTGAGAATTAAGGTCAACGATTTCTATCCTGGTCTCATATTTGTCACCATCTTGGAGTCCTTCAGGTGTTTCTGAGCAAACTCCATGCAGGCTTTTGTGTGTCTTGCACTGAGGAGAGGCTTTTGTCGGGCCACTCTGCCATAAAGCCCCGACTGGTGGAGGGCTGCAGTGATGGTTGACTTTCTAGAACTTTCGTCCATCTCCCAACTGCATCTCTGGAGCTCAGCCACAGTGATCTTTGGGTTCTTCTTTACCTCTCTCACCAAGGCTCTTCTCCCCCAATTGCTCGGTTTGGCCAGACGGCCAGCTCTAGGAAGGCTTATGATCGTCCCAAACATCTTCCATTTCACGATTATGGAGGCCATTGTGCTCTTAGGAACCTTAAGTGCAGCAGATTTTTTTTTCATAACCTTGGCCAGATCTGTGCCTTCCCACAATTCTGTCTCTGAGCTCTTCAGGCAGTTCCTTTTGACCTCATGATTCTCATTTGCTCTGACATGCACTGTGAGCTGTAAGGTCCTATACAGACAGGGGTGTGGCGTTCCTAATCAAGTCCGATCATTTAATAAATCAGCAAAAATTTCAACATATATATATATATACCGAGCGAGAGAGAGAGAGAGAGGCACGTAACGAATATGGTTGCTTCAAGGTAAAGTATTTTACAAAACGATACGCAATCAACAATATGTTTTATTGTTGCAGTTGGACCAGAAACGCCCATGGTTTATGGTCCGTCGATGGCTGTGGAGGGACAGTCGGTAAACTTCAGCTGCTCCGCAGTGTCGCTGCCCGACAGTCACTTCACCTGGTGGCACAACGACACGAAGGTAGCCAACAGCTCCCTCTTTGTGTCAGCCCCTTTGACACTCAACATGAGTGGAAAGTACACTTGCATGGCCCGCAATCCCGTGTCGGGAATGAATAGCACCAGCGTCCTGATGCTCCAGGTCCTTGGTAAGAATCCACAACTGTTCCAAAATGTTTTCTTTTGATATATACATAGCAACAGCTCTGCACAGTCTCCACAGTCTCCACTTCGCTGCAGTGCTCTGATCTTTTCAGAATCAGAATCATCTTTATTTCCCAAGTATGTCCAAAAACACACAAGGAATTTGTCTCCGGTAGTTGGAGCCGCTCTAGTACGACAACAAAAATCTTTGCTATCATTATTCTCTTCTCTAGTAAAAATTGTCTCCTTACAACATGCTGAATAGAAATTATGGTAAACCCCAGATATTTGCAGGTGATAGGGACCAAGCCCTCCTGCAAATTGATGAAAAACTGCAAGTAATTGACTATAATGTTTGCCATTGCCTGTATTAGTAGTTTAAAGCATAAGTATACCACAAACTATGATCCAAAAACACTTTAATATCATTTCAAACTCATCTAAAAGCATTACACTTTAATACCAATAAATTTACCAAAAAATGGCTTACAGATTAGATTTTGACCTAATGCACCAGAAGTACACATGTACATGCGGTGAAGACTCCATGTAATTTCCACTAACAACCCAGGCTTAACTCAGCTTCTCAACATACGAAGATGTTAGTCTCTGAATTACTAATTTCCAGTTAGCTGGGGCTTTGTGGTGGTGTCTTGTGGTGAATAGTGGATCAGGAATAGGTGTGTTCACTATACAGGCGTAAATAGAATGTTCCTCCGTCGTTGATTGTTAGGATGTCTCAGTCGTACTGATGTTTCTCATACGGCGTGGTTTTCGCAGTTTCCCACCGTGAAGCTATCATTTTAGAGTCATTTTGGCTTTTTCTGCGGGTCCTTCAAAAAGAAAATTGTCCGACAGATTTTGTCCATTTGCTATCAAATTGGAACTGCGTATACTAGACAGATGGGTGACACTAATTTGTGGGACATTTGAGTTTTCATTATGTCTTTTTTGTGTTATAAAACAACCACTTCAACATATTTTAAACAAGTCACATTATAACATAGTACAGAACCACCTGCATATTCCTGGATTTGCTATTCACGAATTCACCTTTTAATGTTTTTTTTGTTTGGAGTGGCCAACCAGTTCAGGGTGTACCCCGCCTCCTGCCCGATGTTAGCTGGGATAGGCTCCAGCACGCCCGCGACCCTACTGTGGAGAAGCGGCTCAGAAAATTGATGTTTGGAGTGGCCAATTCAAAGCCTGGACTTAAATCAAATTGAAATGCAGTGGCATGGAATAGGGCCATGCCGTTCATGCTCGAAAACCCTCCTTTTTTGCTGAATTGAAACAATTCAGCAAGGAAGAGTGGGCGAAAATATCTCCACAGAGATGTGAAAGACTCATAGCCAGTTACAGAAAATGCTTGATTTCAGTTGATGCTGCTGAGGATGGCCTAACCCGTTATTAGGTTTAGGGGGCATTAAGTTTTCACACAGTGCTAGGTAGCTTTGAAAGGTTTTAATAAATAAAATCACCAACTAAAAACTTTACGCCCCTGGTAGGGTCACCCATGCCAAACAGGTCCAAGGTAAGGGACCAGACAAAAGTACGGCTCACAGACCGCTTATGACGATGAATATAAATGCACCTAGGTTTACCTTGCCTGTATGCGGGTCACTGCCCCCACCCTCTGAAGCCAGGCCTAGAGTGTGGCTTGAAGGCAAGCGCCTGGTTGTGGGGCCTGCAGGTATGGGGCCAGGCCAGGCACAGCCTGAAGAGGCAACATGGGTCCCCCTTTCTATGGGCTGACCACCTATGGGAGGGGCGTAACGGGTCGGGTGCATAGTGAGCCGAGGGGATTGTCAAAGGCGAGGACCTCGGCGGTCCAATCCCCAGCTACACGAGCTGGCCCTCAGAGACATGGAATGTCAGCTCTCTGGCAGGGAAGAAGCCTGAGCTGGTCTGTGAGGTTGAGAAGTTCCAACTAGATATAGTCAGGCTCACCCCACATACAGCTTTGGCTGTGGTACCAGACCTCTTGGTAGGGGTCTTTTCCACTCTGGAGCTGCCCACGATGAGAGACATCTGGTGGTGTGGGCATACTCATTGCCCCCAGTTCTGTGCCTGTACATTGGGGTTTTACAAGTAACTCAGTGGACAAGAGGGTAGCGTCCCTCCACCTTCAGGTGCGGGAACATGTCCTGAATGTTGTTTGTGCCTATGCACCAAACAGCAGCTCAGAGTACCCACTCTTTTTGGATGAGGTGCTGGAGAGTGCCAGATTATCGAACTATTAGTCACTTTAAACAGCTTACATTTCTTGTAGCCTCTGCATCATTTCCACAATTGTCACTGTATCAGATTATTGCTCAATTAGTCATTTCAAACTAAATTGATAGAGGACTCTGCATCATTTGCACAACTGTCGAAAAAGTATCAGCATTACCACGTTACCAGTAAACTTCCATTGCTCGGTGACTCTCCGTCGTGGGTTTTTACTGTATGTTCCAAAATGGCTGTCTGCTGTCGGTTCCAACGACTGGAGACAAATTCCTTGTGTGTTTTTGATAAAACAAATATAGATGATTCTGATTCTGTAGAGAGGGGCAGCGCTGTCAACCGATCACCACCTGGTGTTGATTTGGCTCCGAGGGTAGGGGAAGATGCCGGTCCGACCTGGCAGACCCAAACTTATTGTGAGGGTTTTTTGAGAATGGCTGGCAGTGTCCCCTGTCAGAAGGAGCTTCAACTCCCACCTCCGACAGAATTTCGCCCATGTCCCGGGGGAGGTGGGGGACAATGAGTACGAATGGACCATGTTCCGCGCCTCCATTGTTGATGTTGCCGACCGGAGCTGTGGCCGTATGGCGGTCGGTGCCTGTTGTGACGGCAATCCCCGAACCTGTTGCCATCAAGCTTAAGAAGGTGTAGCGTTTATGGATTTGGGATCAAATGTAATTTATTTGAGAAATGAATTTGCCGAAGTTGAACACCTCCATTCACTTCCGGGTTAGTTTGATTTACATTTTACACACACGGGGCACAAATATGTAGCGTATATGGATTTGGGATAAAACGTAATTTATTTGAGAAATGAATTCGCCGAAGTTGAACACGTGCGTCCGATTTACATTTTAACAATAAAATCTGACTATTTTAACTCGAAAAGGGGCACCACGTCTCTTTCTAGATCTGCAAAACTTTAGGAAAAAGTGCCGAAAAAACCCTCAATGTCTCATAATTTGAAGGTTTCTCCTCAAGGTCGCTCCATTTGAGTTGGGACACCAAGTTCAGCACCATGCAACCAAGCGTTTAAGCGAGATTTTTGTCTTTTAAGGTTTTGTGCTCGGCGTCACTCATAAGTTGTGCGATGTTGTCATTGGGGACTTCAAGGCTAGCATCTTTGACACTCTGCATAGCCCGGGACAAGGTCTTTAGTTAAGTTACTGACGAGCTCTTCCAGTGTGTCAAGATTGTGGTATTGACTGGGACTTCCTGAAAGTTCCGTCATGATTGCGTTGCGTGTGCAGTAGCACGCGGTACGCGACTGAATTGTTTGTTATGTAAGCTTAAGCGGTGCGTCTAATTTGGAATAGAGGCACAATATAAGCGGTGTAATTAATTGTTAAACAATTAAATAGTCTGGGCGTCCCTGCTAAAGCTACTGCCCCCGCGACCCGACCTCGGATATGCGGTAGAAAATGGATGGATGGATGGACAATTAAATAGTGTTTGCAAATTATGGTGTGAGAGTTCATCACGTAACTTTAAAGGTGTTTGAGAATGTGCGTAGAAGCAGTGATAGAATAGAGCACAAGTGTTGATGGTCAAGTTATGTGCACAAAAATGTATTTGATCAAATTAAAATAGTTGCGTAAGATTTGGCAATTTGAAATAGTTGCGAAGGGCGCTTAGGTGGAGGGAAACAAATCAGCTTGTTAACTAAATGTTAAACTAATTTAACCATCCATCCATTTTCTTTACCGCTTCTCCTCACTAGGGTCGCAGGCTGCTGGAGCCTATCCCAGCTATATTCGGGCGGGAGGCAGGGTACACACTGAACCGGTCGCCAGCCAATCGCAGGGCACATAGAAACAAACAACCATTCACGCTCACAATCACATCTACGGGCAATTTAGAGTTGTCAATCAACCTACCATGCAAAATTTAGGGATGTGGGAGGAAACCGGAGTGCCCGGAGAAAACCCACCCAGGAGTGGGGCGAACATGCAAACCCCACACAGGATTTGAACCCCGGTCCCCAGAACTGTGAGGCAGATGTGCTAACCAGTTGTACACTGTGCCACCCTAATTTCATCCATCCATTTTCTGAGCCGCTTATCCTCACTAGGGTCGCGGGCGTGCTGGAGCCTATCCCAGCTGTCATCGGGCAGGAGGCGGGGTACACCCTGAACTGGTTGCCAGCCAATCGCAGGGCACACACAAACAGACAACCATTCGCACTCACAGTCACACCTACGGGCAATTTAGAGTCTCCAATTTATGCATGTTTTTGGGATGTGGGAGGAAACCGGAGTGCCCGGAGAAAACCCACGCAGGCACGGGGAGAACATACAAACTCCACACAGTCGGGGATTGAACCCGGGTCCTCAGAACTGTGAGGCTGACGCTCTAACCAGTCGGCCACCGTGCCGCCGCCACCCTAATTTAACCAGTTAATTTATTTAGCTTTGAGAAATAAATACAATTTAGTTATGATTTAGTTAAACAAATTGATTCGACTGTGTGTGATGGCAATCACTTCAAGTTAATTCAAGTTGTGAAAGCAGTTTAGGACTTAAGCTAATTCAAATAAGTTTTTTTTAACTTTGGTCAAAGTTAAATGTACTTATAATGAGGCTTAAATGAATTAATTAATTGCTTGTATGACTAGGAATGGTGTGGGCTTAGGCAGAGGGAAAAGCAAAACAAAAACAAAAAAGGGGGAAATTGGGGGGGGGGGCACAAACATAATTTAAAGATATTCAAATAAATTTTTTGTTTCTGAAAATAATTTAATAATTCAAATGAGGTTTTAACTTTATTTTTTTAATTAAAATTTAAATGAAAACCCGAAATGATCACAAATTAAACAAGCAATTAATTAATAGCTCCACTTTGGAAACGAAACCGTTAGGTAATTGTTTTCTATCAACGTGAGGCAGCGTTTAAATCAAGTTACGTTGTGTAGGGAGCATCTGTGAACGAAAGGTGGCGTTATTGATTTAGCAATGCAGCGCCTTTCGTTGGTACAGCTTGTTGTAATCGTTACGTTGTAACTGTCAAAATTTGTCAGAACCGGTTAAAAATACCAGACATAAAGCTTGAAAACACAATCGCGGCGTCTGCGTTTTGAAAAACGAGCGAAAATGGAGGCTTTCAAATTAATAGTACTTTATCGCGATCATGGGTGGAGGCGGCTAGTTAGCCGTGCTCTCGAGGGGTGGTCGGTTGCTAGGCGACGTGTGACGCAAGGTTGCACAGCGCTCACAGCAGAGCACTCGTGGGAGAACAGCGCACAATGATAGCTTAAACCCAGCAGGAAAAAGCACTCGGCGGTGCTGTAGGGAAGCTAAAGTTTATTATTTCAACAGCAGCGACCAAGAGTGAACAAGATGTCTCGATGCGTGTTCGCTAACAGCTTCCTTGCAGCCTAGCAGCAGCTAGGTGGCTAACAGCTGCGTAATGGCATGAGCGTCCGCGAGAGGGCATCGAGGACAAACCGAAGACTATATAATGGTCAAAGCCACGAAGGAGTGAACCAAAGTGGTGACGTCACGTCTTCCGCAAACAAAGACGGCGATTTACGAAGTCAAAATGACCACATGGCATTTCCCGCAGGGGCTTCGTGGTTCCAACACAACGACCATCACGGAAGCCACGTGTTTGTTTGTTTTTCCAAACACAAAGAGCTAACACTTTAGCCCAGAGTTCGACTGACACACAACAGGAATTCCCAGTGTAGCACGGCTTTAAGGGCAGCCAAATATCCTATTTACGCAGCAAAAGTCAGAATAAAATTCCCCAAAACCACAACGCACATATAACTAGTATGGTCAGCTACTCCAGAGGCTATAAAAAGAGAAAAAGGTATCGTACAAACGCCCAGAATTCGTGACCCGTTTTGTGACCCTCGAAGGCCTTTTCAACAAGAATTTATGTAGAGCGCCTGCCTCACTGTTCTGAGGACTGGGGTTCGATTCCCGGCCCCGCCTTTGTGGAGTTTGCATGTTCTCCCCGTGCCTGCGTGAGTTTTCTCCGGCCACTCCGGTTTCCTCCCACATCCCCAAAATGTTGCATGGTAGGTTAATTGAAGACTCTAAATTGCCCGTAGGTGTGAATGTGAGTGTTTGTTTGTTTATATGTGCCCTGCGATTGGCTGGCAACCAGTTCAGGGTGTACCCAGCCTCCTGCCCGATGATAGCTGGCATTGCCTCCAGCACTTCCGCAACCCTTGTGAGGATAAGCAGCTCAGAAAATGGATTGATCTTCCCACAGTTCAAAGCATGCAGCGCACAAAACACGGCTAGCCAAACAACATTTACATTCCCACAAATTTGCATCAGTGTCACTAGAGGGCTAATCTTAGTTTTCTTCACGCTCACAAGTGCTCGGGACTCCGCGTTGCCATGGTAACAAAATAACACTCACACAGACAGGCTGCAGCTGCTTCCTTCCACCTCCAAGCTGGTTACTATGCTACCTAGATTTATTGCAAAATATCGTGAATTTTGTGTGTTTGGGTTGGACGAAATTTGATATTCGCCTCACACGGGGCACAAATATGTAGCGTATATGGATTTGGGATAAAACGTAATTTATTTGAGAAATGAATTCGCCGAAGTTGAACACCTGCGTCCGATTTATGTTTTAACGTTAAAACCAGACTACTTTATCTCGAAAAAGGGCACCATGTCTCTTTTTAGATGCTACAGGAATTACAGTCCTAGAACCCAGAGATCTCTTATCGTATCCAAACACACAAACGATACAGGTAGTGGGTTTTATATAAAATGTAACGAAATCTAACAGGGGTCTAACTACAGGGAAACAATGCAGAGAAAAGGAAAACAAGGTACAGGTAAGCATTTGTAAAGCAGGTCGAACTTGTGATGTGAGGATGTGCGGTAAGCAATGCATAAAGCTGGGATTCCTGTTGCCGTTAATTTTAAACACAAATATGCACCAATCTGTACTTTAGTACTTTTACTTTTTCTCCCGGATGCTTGGCCGGGCTGGTCGAGGGCAGGTGGTTTTGATGGGAAAAGGAGGAAGAAAAGAACAAAAATCTTCAAGTGCAGAGCGGCCGAAGCCCGGGAGTGGCCTTGTTGCCGGGCGCTCGGAGCGGTCGTGCGCCGCCCGTTTCCTTCCCAACAAAGCTTCGTCCGTGAGCTGCCCAAGCACCCGCATGAGTAGCTTGGGGCACTGGTAGGGTGCCCTGCAGCGGGGGAAGGTCTTGCCTCACCTCGTGGTGAGAGGTGGGGCTGCCTGGCTGGGCCAGGTTCTTCGGCAAGGTTAAACGAACGAGCGAGAGCAAGCACCAAGGACAAAGGAGCTTTGGCCTTTTATGCACAAGAGCGAGGGAGGGAGTGCCCCCCCCCCCAAAAAGGGGGGGGGGGGGGGGCACCTCCAAAGATTATTTTATGCTTTAAAACTATCCATCCATTCCATTTTCAACACCGCTTATCCTGGTTAGGGTCGCGGGACGCTGGAGCCTATCCCAGCTGACTTCGGACGCAAGGCGGACTACACCCTGAACTGGTCGCCAGTCAGTCGCAGGGCACATATAGACACGGACAACCATTCGCACTCACATTCACACCGTCACTGAGGTGGGAACTGAACCCACGCTGCCTGCACCAAAGTCAGGCGAGTGTACCACTACACCATCAGTGACTAGTTGCTTTAAAACCAGTGGGATAAAATAAAATTAATTCCCAGCTAATGCATTGTCATACACCCTGTTTAATCTATGCAATGAGTGTTTCAATTTTATGTGCTGGCTAATAACACTTTACTGTTCGTTTGTGTAACATTTCTGTTTGTTTTGAGATAAACACAAGCATATTCGGTTGGCACACAAATTTCAACTGCAGACATTCAAATTCGGAGAAATGCAATCACTAGTGACATTGGCGTGGTGGTAGGCACTGGGAGAATTCACGCAAGGTTCTTAAAATGTCACACAACATTAAAATTTGGTGAAGCTGGTCCCGAGTGTTGTCGCCGTTGGCAGTAACCCTCCACTGCCAGTGGGTGTTGCTGGGCTCCATCAATTGCCCCAGAGGTCTTGAGGTGCATTTCATAGGGCAAAGGGTCCTTTGAAATTTTATTTTGGCATGTGGGACCAGAGGATTTTCAAACTTTTTGGGTTGGCATCTTGAACCCTGCACACACAGGGGGTCTTCTGATGACTGGGAGCCCAGGTTTCTGGGGTAACTGTTAATTAATTTAACGTCTGGGTGAGAAGTCAGGTTTTTCTGGTCTATGCTTTTGATAAGCTCCTTCAGGCTGGCTGGTAATTCATTTAGCATCCGTGTGAGATAAATCAGGCATCCTCGTGACCGTCTTTCTCGGCAGGGGAGCGGAGACAGGGATGCAGCCCCGTCCGAGATTGGGGGTCATGGTGCCATCTAGCGAGAGTATGTCCATTACAAAGGAGTCCTATCAGTCCTTTCTGTCCTCTGGGACTCCGGAGGCAGCCGATGGGTCTGGCTGGCCAAGCGGAACACAGCTTTGGTGGTTGCTGAGGCCAAAACTTGGCCATGGGAGGAGTTTAGTTTCGTGACACCGTCTCCCAGACGACTTCGAGGAAATTCTGGTCCACCATCCGACGTCTCGGGAGGGGGAAGAAGTGCACCATCAACACTGTGTATGGTGGGGATGGGGCGCTGCTGACTTCAATTCGGGACGATGTGAGCTAGAGGGTCGAATCCTGCAAAGCCCTCCTCAATTCCACCGACACGCCTTCCCATTAGGAAGCAGAGTCTGGGGACTCTGAGGCAGGTTCTCCTTTATCTGGGGTTGAGGTCACCACAGGGGTTAAAAAGCTCCTTGGTGGCAGGGCCCCAGTGGTGGATGAGATCTGCCCGGAGTTCCTTAACTCTCTGGATGTTCAGGGGCTGTCCTGGTTGACATGCCTCTGCAATAGCGCGTGGACATTGGGGACAGTGCTACTGGATTGGCAGACCGGGGTGGTGGTACCACTTTTTAAGAATGGGAACTGGAGGGTGTGCTCCAACTGTAGGGGATGACAATTGTTAGCCTCCCTGGTAAGGTCTATTCTGGGGTTCTGGAGAGGAGGGTCCGTCACCAAGTCGAATCTCAGATTTAGGAGAAGCAGTGTAGTTTTCATTCTGGTCGTGGAACAGTAGACCAGCTCTACACCCTCAGCAGGTTCTTTGAGGGTGCATGGGAGTTCACACAACCAGTCTACATGTGATTTGTGGAGAAGGCATTCGACCATTTACCTCAGGGAGTCGTGTGGGTGTTACTCTGGGTTACCGGACCTCCTGATACGGGCTGTTCAGTCCCTGTACAAGTGGTGTCAGAGTTTGATCCACATTGCATTGGATTCGGTTCCAGTGAGAGTTGGACTCCATTAAGGCTGCCCTTTGTCACTGATTCCGTTCATTCCTTTTATGGACCGAATCTCTAGGCGCAGCCAAGGTGTTGAGCGGGTCCAATTTGGTGACATCAGTATTACGTGCCTGCTTTTTGCAAATGATATGGTTCTGATGGCTTCATCAAGCCGGGATATTCAATTCTTACTGAAACGGTTCGCCGCCAAGTGTGAAGCGCCTGGGATGAAAATCAGCACCTCCAAATCTGAGACCATCTGGGATCAATCATGGTCCTCAGTCAGAAAAGAGTAGAGTGGAGTGCCCTCTCCTGGTCGGGAAGAGATCTGGCCCCAAGTGGAGGAGTTCAAGTATCTCGGGGTCTTGTTCACGAGTGAGGGAAGTATGGAGGGGGAGAGCGACAGGCGAATCTGTGCAGCGTCTGCAGTAATGGGGACTCTATATCGGATTGTCGTGGTGAAAAAGGAGCTTCGCCTTTCGGCTCAGCTCTCGATTTACCGGTCTACCTACGTTCTTACTCTCACCTATGGTCACAAGCTGTTGGTGGTGGCAAAAAGAACAAGATTGCTGATACAAACTAACAAAATGAGTTTCTTCTGGAGGGTGTCTGGGCTGTCCCTTAGGGTGAGAAGCTCTGTCATCTGGAAGGGGCTCAGATTCAATTTACTGCTCCTTCACATCTAGAGGAGCCAGATGAGGTGGCTCGGGCATCTGGTTAAATGCCCTCTGGACGCCTCCCTGGTGAGATGTTCTGGGCTGTCTTGGAGAAACTACAGTGGGTACGGAAAGTATTCAGACCCCCTTAAAATGTTCACTCTTTGTTATATTTCAGCCATTTGCTAAAATAATTAAAGTTATTTTTTTCCCTCATTAATGTACACACTGCACCCCATATTGACAGAAAAAACGGAATTGTTGAATTTTTTTAAGATTTACTAAAAAAGAAAAACTGAAATATCACACAGCCATAAGTATTCAGACCCTTTGCTGTGACACTAATATTTTTAACTCAGGTGCTGTCCATTTCTTCTGATCATCCTTGAGATTGTTCTACACCTTCATTGGAGTCCAGCTGTGTTTTATTATTCTGATTGGACTTGATTAGGAAAGCCACACCCCTGTCTATATAAGACCTTACAGCTCACAGTGCATGTCAGAGCAAATGAGAATCATGAGATCAAAGGAACTGCCTGAAGAGCTCAGAGACAAAATTGTGCCAAGACACAGATCTGGCCAAGGTTACAAAAATATTTCTGCTGCACTTAAGGTTCCTAAGAGCACAGTGGCCTCCATAATCCTGAAATGGAAGACGTTTGGGACGACCAGAACCCTTCCTTAGAGCTGGCCGTCTGGCCAAACTGACCAATCGGGGGAGAAGAGCCTTGGCGAGAGAGGTAAAGAAAAACCCAAAGATCACTGTGGCTGAGCTCCAGAGATGCAGTCGGGAGATGGGAAAAATGTCTAGAAAGTCAACCATCATTGCAGCCCTCCACCAGTCAAGGGTTTATGGCTGAGTGGCCCGACGGAGCCGCCCGCATGGAGTTTTCTAAAAAAAACACTTGAAGGACTTGAAGATGGTGAGAAATAAGATTCTCTGGTCTGATGAGACCAAGATAGAACTTTTTGGCCTTAATTCTAAGCGGTATGTGTGGACAAAACCAGGCGTTGCTCATCACCTGTCCAATACATTCCTAACAGTGAAGCATGGTGGTGGTAGCATCATGCTGTGGGGGTGTTTTTCAGCTGCAGGGACAGGACAACTGATTGCAATCAAAGGAAAATTGAATGCGGCCAGGTATAGGGATATCCTGGACGAAAACCTTCTCCAGAATGCTCAGGACCTCAGACTGGGCCAAAGGTTCACCTTCCAACAAGACAATGACTACACAGCTAAAATAACAAAGGATTGGCTTCAGAACAACTCCGTGACTGTTTTTGAATGGCCCAGCCAGAGCCCTGACTTATACCCAATTGAGCATCTCTGAAGAGACCTGAAAATGGCTGTCACCAATGTTAAACATCCAACCTGACAGAACTAGAGAGGATCTGCAAGGAGGAATGGCAGAGGATCCCCAAATCCAGGTGTGAAAAACATGTTGCATCATTCCCAAAAAGACTCATGGCTGTATTAGCTCAAAAGGGTGCTTCTACTAAATACTGAGCAAAGGGTCGGAATACCTATGGCTGTGTGATATTTCAGTTTTCTTTTTTAATAAATCTGCAAACATTTCAACAACTAGGTTTTTTTTCTGTCAATATGGGGTGCTGTGTGTAAATTAATGAGGGGGGGGGGATTAATTTAAATGATTTTAGCAAATGGCTGCAATATAAAAGAGAGTGAAAAATTTAAGGGGTTTTGAATACTTTCCATACCCACTATACGTCTCTCGGCTGGCCAAGGAACACCTTGGCATCCCGCCGGAAGAGTTGAACGAAGTGGCTGGGGAGAGGGCGGTCTGGGCCTCCCTGCTCCAGCTGCTGCCCCTGCGACCCGACCTCGGATGGATGGATGCATGGATATTAGTGGAAGTTACTTCACTGCATCTGCATGTACACTCACACTTCAGGTGCATTTTGGTTTTAAATCAAATCATCTGTAAGCCATTCATCTTTAAGGTAATGCAAAATGAAATGTTTTGAAATTTATTTAAAATGATGAGCTGTTTTGCGATCAATTTGTGGTATATTTATGGTTCAAAACATCAATTACTCACATAGTAATTTCGATATTCGCGGAAGCGCTTGGTTGGTCTCTAGTCCTCGCCAATAATGAGAGTTAAATGTACTTTCTAATTGTGTGTTGACATCTTCAGAGGCCATCAAGTCGGTGATGTTGGAAAACAATACGATTCCCATCGATGGCGACAACTTCACGCTCACCTGTGAGGTGGACGGGCATTACACATCCATCCAGTGGAGGAAGGGCGGGATGCATCTCACAGAAAACTGGTCCACCACCAATCACTCCCACTACTTCATACGAGAGAACAGGCTTCACTTCTTACCCTTGACGCGCGCGGACGACGGCATGTATGTGTGCGTCGCCAGCAATCCGGTCGGTCTTCACGAAAGCCCCCCGTATGATCTCCTGGTCAACTGTGAGTACCGAATGAATTGACCAAGTAGAGTGGTGCCTAGAGATTTTTTTTATTTGTAAGTAAGCTGCTGTATTTGCCAATTGTCTTTTATACTGTCTGTCTATGTGCGGAACTCCACTGTTTGTATTCAAATATATGTTGCTTAAAAGGTTAGAACATTGCAACACCGATGCTATTCATTAGCACATACATGGTGTTTTGCATTGTTTTTAGCTTTAAGCTAAGCGCAATTAAAGCTATGTGGTTGTTTTAAATACACCACGTCATTGTTTTTGCTTTCTTTAGTTTGACAGTAAACTTCAACTAGGAGTGGCATAACAGCTTGAAGCCTCTTTTTTGAAGAATTTTTCTCAATCTGCCAAACTGCTGCTTGTTAAGTGAGTTTGCATGTTTTCCTCATGCTTGCGTGAGTTTTCTACTCCAGCTCCCGGCCACATTCCAAAAACACGCATGTTCAGTTCACTGAAGGTTCATTGACTATGTGTGAATGAATGGTTGTCTTGATTATACAGTATATGACTGACTGGTGACCAATCGAGGGTGTAGCCAGCCTTTTGCTCAGAGTCAGCTGGGATAGGCTCCAGCTCAGCCACGCCCCGAATGAGGGCAGGCGCTATATAAGATAGATGGATGTTTCACTTGACATAAATTGTCACCCCATGACGACTGGTTAGCACGTCTGCCTCACAGGTTTGAGGACCCGGGTTCAAATCCTGGCACGCCTGTGTGGAGTTTGCATGTGTTCCCCGTGTCTGAGTGGTTTTCCTCCCACATCCCAAAAATATGCATTGCAGGTTGATTGAAGACTCTAAATTGCCCATAGGTTTGAAATTGAGTGTGAATGGTTGTTTATATTTGCCCTGCGATTGGCTGGCAACCAGTTCAGGGTGCACCCTGCCTCTCGCCCGGAGTCAGCTGGGATAGGCTCCAGCACGCCCGCGAAGCTAGTGAGGATGAGCGGTATGAAAAATGAATGAATGAATGAACTTTACCCCATGTGTAGATGAGTAATACCAATGCCAACTAAACACCAACTGCCCAAGAGCAGCATTAAGTAGCATTTTGAGCTAAAACAGCATCCTTTCACTCATTTCACGATTCATCCACTTGCAGACGGGCCTCTCAGCGTGACTATCTCAGGTCCGGAGTTGGCTAAAGAAGACCTCACCATTTCCATCACGTGCGTTGCCGATTCTCGGCCGGAAAGCGAGTACCAGTGGTTTATGAATGACATGCCTTCGTCAGCCTTCGCCTTCGGCAGTATCATCCAAATCCCACTGCTGGAGTCCAACTACACGTGCAAGGCAAGGAACCCTGTGACCAACATCACGATGTCTAAGACCAAGTCCCTTGGCCTCATTGGTGAGCACAACTCTCCTTCAGTGGCACTGTAATGTGGCCATAAAATTGCCTTAAATTCCTTAAAAATTGTCTTATCTTTCAGGTTCCGCTTCTGCCCTCCATTCACAACCCCATAAATTCCTTGTAATCATAAGTGTTTTTATCATGTCCGTCCCAGTTCTCGTCCACTGAATGGCTCCAAATCATCCGTAATTTTGTAGTTAATACAAAATGTGAGGGCAAGGTGTCCTCCAGTCAGTAATTTTTGGTTGTTTGAAAAGGCACAGAAGAAGCATTGACATTTGTAACAATCTGATATTCTTAATTGTAATTTTTACTGACAGCACGTTGTGATTATTGCTGTCACTGCACTGGAACACACCTGTAGTCCTTTCAAAGTGGCTCCATTGCTAAAAATCAACTTTTGCACTTTTCCACGGTCACGTTAGATCAAACTGTATGAAATGTATACAAATTTTTATCATGCATTGATTTGCCGTATTTATTTCTCAATCAATAAAACTTGTAAGACTGGTTGGCCCTTGCGCCATGTTGTCTTGTTAATTGTGCTGGTAGCCTACTAAGTTACTTGGTGCATTAAGTTTTTTTTGCTTGTTCTTATATATTTTGGAGAAAGTGTAGAAAGTCAAATACCGTGTCTCAAAAACAGTATTCATAAACATGGTTGGGGATAAGAGACAGGCCAGTACACCAGACGCTGGAGGGCGGGGCGGAGGAAGACACCAACTCATTGGTAGCATGAGGTATATACAGTACATCTGAAAGCCACAGATGTTGCTCATGTAGCATCCCGAACATGGATACAGTAGGAGGAAAAGGTATGTGAACCCTTTGGAATTTCTTACATTTCTGCATAAATTGGTCATGTCATCTTATGGCCATTTAAAGCACAGGAATAAACAGTCTGCTTAAACTAACACCATGCAAAAAAATTGTGTTTTCATGTTTTTAATGAAAATAAATAGCATAACCATTCACAGGACAGGGAGGAAAAGGTAAGTGAACCCTTGGAATTAACAACTGGTTGACCCTCCTTTGGCAGCAATAACCTCGATCAAATGTTTGCTGTTCTACAGTTCTACTGCAAACTATCTTAATAAACTTGTGAATTCATTTTTTCATCGATGACAGCAAGCTGTTCAGGCCCTGAAGATGCAAAGCATAGCCATAGCATGATGCTCCCTCCACCATGCTTCACAGTTGGGAAAAGGTTTTGATGTTGGTGTGCTGTGCCATTTTTCCTCCACACATGGTGTTGTGTTCCTCCCAAACAATTCAACTTTATGGTTTCATTTGTCCCCGCGATCCTAACCAGGATAATCGGTGTTGAAAATGGATGGATGGTTTCCTTTGTCCACTGAATATTTTACCAGCAGTGCCATAGAACATCCAGGTACTCGAGTAAACTTCTAATGTGCAGCAGTTTTTATTTTTTAGACAACAGCTTCCTCAGTGTTTGCCCATGAACCCCATTCTTTTTTTGTTTTTAAATGTTTTATGTAGGGTAGATTTGTCAACAAGCTGGCCAAGCGGAATGCAGCTCTGGTGGTCGCTGAAGCAAAAACTCTGGTATGGGAGGAGTTCGGGGAGGCCACGGAGAAAGACTTCCGGACGGCTTCGAGGAAATTCCGGTCCACCATCCGACGTCTCAGGAGAGGAAAGCAGTGCACCACCAACACTGTGTATAGTGGGGATGGGGCACTGCTGACCTCGACTCGGGACGTTGTGAGTCGGTGGGGAGAATACTTCGAAGACCTCCTCAATTCCACCGACACGCTTCCCCATGAGGAAGCAGGGTGTGGGTTCTCTGAGGCGGGCTCTCCTATCTCTAGGTTTGAGGTCACAGAGGTAGTTAAAAAGCTCCTCGGTGGCAGGGCCCCGGGGGTGGATGAGATTCGCCCGGAGTTCCTAAAGGCTCTGGATGTTGTGGGGCTGTCCTGGTTGACACGCCTCTGCAACATCGCGTGGACATCGGGGACAGTGCCTCTGGATTGGCAGACTGGGGTGGTGGTCTCCCGTTTTAAGAAGGGGGACCGGAGGGTGTGTTCCAACTACAGGGGGATCACACTCCTCAGCCTCCCTGGTAAGGTCTATTCAGGGGTGCTGGAGAGGAGGGTCCATCGGGAAGTCGAATCTCAGATTCAGGAGGAGCAGTGTGGTTTTTGTCCTGGCCGTGGAACAGTGGACCAGCTCTACACCCTCGGCAGGGTCCTCGGGGGTGCATGGGAGTTCGCCCAACCAGTCTACATGTGTTTTGGGGACTTGGAGAAGGCGTTCGACCGTGTCCCTCGGGGAGTCCTGTGGAGGGTGCTTCGGGAGTATGGGGTACCGAACCCCCTGATACGGGCTGTTCGGTCACTGTATGACCGGAGTCAGAGTTCGGTCCGCATATCCGGCAGTTCCCGGTGAGGGTTGGCTGCCCTTTGTCGCCGATTCTGTTCATAACTTTTATGGACAGAATTTCTAGGCGCAGCCGAGGCGTAGAGGGGGTCCGGTTTGGTGGCCTCAGTATTGCATCTCTGCTTTTTGCAGATGACGTGGTTCTGTTGGCTTCATCAAGTCGTGACCTCCAACTCTCACTGGAGCAGTTCGCAGCCGAGTGTGAAGCGGCTGGGAGGAGAATCAGCACCTCCAAATCTGAGACCATGGTCCTCAGTCGGAAAAGGGTGGCATGCCCTCTCCAGGTCGGGGATGAGATCCTGCCCCAAGTGGAGGAGTTCAAGTATCTGATTCAGATGCCTCCCAGGTGAGGTGTTCCGGGCACGTCCCACCCACCGGGAGGAGACCCAGGACACGACCCAGGACACGCTGGAGAGACTACGTCCTTAGGCTTCGGGACCCCCCCGGAAGAGCTAGATAAAGTGGCTGGGGAGAGGGAAGTCCCTGCTAAAGCTGCTGCTTTGATGCATTGAAATTTCGTCCACCGCAATGTTTCGACCAAAAAGAGCCTAAAAGTCAATTTTCGGTTTTGGGCCGAAATACTTGTTTTCACACAAATAGGTTATTTCGGTAGCTGTGTCACATGTTGAACACACAGATGGGCGGCACACGTGAGTGTATACACCTCAAAATAAATAATCATTTACTATTAACAAACATCTGCCCCCGCGACCCGACCCGGATAAGCGGTAGAAAATGGATGGATGGATGGATTTGTCAACAGAGATGTTGGCCTGTGCCAGTGATTTATGTAAGTAAGTTAACACTTTTTTTGTTTTGTTACCTCATTGACCATACGGTGCTGTGCTCTTGCAGTCATCTTTATAGGATCGCCACTCCTTGGGAGGAGAAGCAACAGTGTGGAACCTTCTCAATGTATAGACAATTTGTCTAACCATGGACTAATAAAGATCAAGACTTTCATAGATACTTTTGTAACCTTTTCCAGCTTTGTACAAGTCAATAATTCTTAATCAAAGGTCTTCTGAGAGCTTTTGAGTGAGGTATGGTACAAATCAGGCAATGTTTCTCTACAAAGCAAAGCAAATTTATTTATATGACACATTTCATACACAAGGTAACTCAATGTCAAGCTGCATAGCTAAATGTTGCTTCACCATGTTTGCTTTGGACTCTGTGCTCCACTATTTGACCAGAGTCTGTCGATCTTAGAGCCCTACTGGGTTTATATTCCATTAGCTTTTCTTTCATGTATTCAGGACCTAAACCATTTAGTGATTTATAGACCAGTAGCAGAACTTTAAAATGTATTCTAAAGCTGACTGGGACCCAGTATAAAGACTTCAGAATTAGAGTAATATGTTCTGACCTCTTTGTTCTGGTCAGAACCCGAGCTGCAGTTGTTTATTGCTCTTTTGGGGGAGTCCAGTCAGAAGACCATTACAATAGTCAAGTCTACTTGAGATAAAAGCATGGATTACCTGCTCCTGGTCTGCTTGCCACATGCAAGCCTTCACTCTAGATATGTTCTTCAGCTGGTAGAAGGCAGTTTTAGTAATTGATTTGATATGACTGTTGAAAATCAGGTCAGAATCTATCAGTACAGCAAGGTTTCGAACTTGCTCTTTGGTTTTTAAAGAGTGACTCCAGGTATTTACTAGCAGCAATCCTCTTTTCTTTATTGCCAAAAACGATTATCTCAGTTTTGTTGTTGTTTATTTGAAGAAAATTTTGTCTCATCCAGTTATTTATCTGTTTTAGACAGTGACACAACACCTCAATTGAACTGTAGTCATCTGGAAACATTGCTAGATATAACTCTGTGTCATTTGCATAGCTATGATCGTCAACATTCTGAAGAATTTGACCCAAGGGGAGCATATACAGGGTGAACAGGAGGGGGTCCAAGAACTGACCCTTGACCTCATCCTACAAGAAACAACTCTAAATTAAACTTCAGTTTTGTTTAATTAGTTGGACTCCAGGTTGGCTCACACCTGACTCTGATTAGGTCTTAGAGAATCTGTAGCCTTGAAGTTAACTCACTTTTTCCCGTCCCTGTTCTTTGAGTGTTTACATTTTCAATACAAATATGAATAGATAATGGTTTGTGTGGTACTAGTTTCTGTTTATTGTTGTGATTTAGATGAAGAGCAGACTACATTTTGTGACCAATTTATGCAGATATTTAAAAAATTCTGAAGGGTTCACATACCTTTTCCTCCCTCCGTGCAAGGAGACAGGACAGTATACATAGTGAGATGGGGTGGCGGATCGTAGAGGTCAACAACACTAGCATAGCAGTAGCTTCAGAAGGTGTCTACAGTCCTCAGAAGTTACTCAGGTAGAATCCAAGATGGCATCAAGAATGTGGCGGAGACACCAGGAGACAGGCCAGTGCACCAGGAGTAGTGGAGGTAACTGAAGGTGGGTGTCAATTTGCTGAGGAAGTGCATCTCCCCCACAATGATACTGCTATCAAGCTTGTTGTGTCTCACAGTACACCATCAAGCACGTGTACGAGTTACAAAGAGGCAGGCCAATAACACAAAACACACCAAAGCATGCGGTTATCTGTCTTTAATGCATTTTTCCAGCTTACACTGCTCAGAAATTGAAGCAGTGGAATAGTCCTCAGGGCTAAATTCAAGCAGGGCCTCCCGACATACGACTTGACAAACACGTTTCTGACAAAACAGGCTCTCTTCTGTTGCTTTTAAATACAATAGCTGAAGCAAAAAGTGCTTAAGGACTATGATGATGTCATATATGGGATAATATAGGGAGGTTAAGCACAAGACGAAAACAGGAGAGGAAGCTTTATTGGTATTGAAGCGGGACATTAGTCTCTCTCTCTCTCGCTAATGTGTCACATTTATTTAAGTGTTTTGGTCCCATTATCTGTAACAGTGATTGACAACCACGTCGCCCACGGACGCGTCGTGTCGATTCTATTCATCATTCCTGCTAAGCTAGCAGAGTGTGGAGGACCGGTGAGAGTCATGTTTGTGTGTGTGTTCAGTTCTCAGCAGACCTGTCTAGCATGGACTTGAGGTGAGCATGCAGCGGCTCACACACCGCCTGGTAGGCCTGCGGGGTCAGGTGAAGGTAGTCATACATGTCCTGGTGGGAGATGCTGTCGTTGGAGTGGACAAAGCCCGGGTCCACATTCAGGAAAGAGGCATGAGGTAGGCAAGTGACGGCTTCCCGCACCAACCGGTTGACCTCGGCATTGCGTTCCCGCAGAGGGTTTGGGGATTTACCTCGCGGTAGGAGTCCCTGCATCGAAGAGAGAGGTATGGATGTCAATGTTAAAATAGCTGCACGCTCTGAAGCATCTCAAAGAAACTGTTGTGATATTAAATAAAACTGATTCCAGTATCTCTGATGTCAGCCTGTGTGATACCAAGTAACACACAGGCTGGTATCGTCAATAGCTATATCAATTGTATTCTACCAATACAAAACCAAGTAAAACAGAGGCTGGTAACACCGAAACCAATATAAAAACCTAATAATGTGTTACGCTCAAAGATATGATACCAAATAAAATATACAATAATCAGTAAAAGAGAGGCCAGCGTACAATGCCAATATTGATATCTTAAAAAAAGTGTTTTTACTAATACGAAACCAAGAAAAACAGAGGTCGGTATCGCCAAAGCCAATATTATTTTAAAAAGTGTGCTTCTTAGGACTGTTGCACACTACACGATGCAGTCGAACCAGATGGGACCGGACCATCGCATAAAAATGAGAGTTGCCGACACACCGCCGCACATTAAGCGATTGGATATACGCATGGATAGCGAGCCTGTATAGGCATTTGATACTATGTATACAGTATATTGTACAACCCCAATTCCAATGAAGTTGGGACGGTTTGTTAAACAAATAAAAACAATACAATTTGCAAATCATGTTCAACCTATATTTAATTGAATACACAACAAAGACAATATATTTAATGTTTAAACTGATAAACTTTATTGTTTTTAGCAAATAATCATTAACTTTGAATTTTATGGTTGCAACACGTTCCAAAAAATCTGGGCCAGGTGGCAGAAAACACTGAGAAAGTTGAGGAATGCTCATCAAACACCTGTTTGGAACATCCCACAGGTGAACAGGCTAATTGGGAACAGATGGGTGCCATGACTGCGTATAAAAGGAGCTTTCCCGAATTGCTTAGTCATTCACAAGCAAAGATGGGGCGAGGTTCACCTCTTTGTGAACAAGTGCGTGAGAAAATAGTCGAACAGTTTAAGGTCAATGTTCCTCAACGTACAATAAGGAATTTAGGGATTTCATCATCAAAAGGTTCAGAGAATCTGGAGAAATCACTGCATGTAAGCGACAAGGCCGAAAACCAAAATTGAATGCCCATGACCTTCGATCCCTCAGGCGACACTCAAAAAACAACATTAATGTGTAAAGGATATTACCACATGGGCTCAGGAACACTTCAGAAAAAACAATGTCAGTAAATGCAGTTTGGTACTACATCTGTAAGTGCAACTTGAAACTCTACTCTGCAAAGCAAAATCCATTTATCAACAAAACCCAGAAACGCCTCCGGCTTCTCTGGCCCGAGCTCATCTAAGATGGACTGATGCAAAGTGGAAAAGTGTTCTGTGGTCCGATGAGTCCAAATTTCAAATTGTTTTGGAAAATTGTGGCCGTCGTGTCCTCCGGGCCAAAGAGGAAAAGAACCATCCGGACTTTCACAGCGTTTGAAGAATATCTGCTAGAGTATTGTTATATTGCCTGTTTGAATGTGTTTATACAACGTTTGGGTACCAATATTCATTATTTTGAGAGATATGTGCCACGAGTTCAATGCTAATTTTCATTAGCTCGTCAATGGTGTTTGTCATTCATTGCTTTGAACTAGAGATTTTTGTGAACAAAAACGAAGAAAAAAACAAAAGCTGTGATGTATTTGAACTTTCAATAGGTGTAATTATTTTATCTGAGTTCAGTTTTACAGTGAATGTAAACTGGAGTGTCAATAAAAGACTTTAAGCAAGCAACATTCACTCTCACTCCTTGCTACTATGTTATCACCTTCGCACGTGGACTCTGCATTACAGTCAGGGCGCTGTTGGATAAAAGTGCTGGAGCGGAGCACGGAATAGACTGCTTCTATAAGAGTGGTAAAATCTGAGATTTTAGATCCAGTCCGATCTGACACTTTTTGCTGACATTGAACCGATTTCCGATCTCAAAGATCGGATCGGGACACCCCTAGTATTTTCCTCTCTAAACACATACTAATTTGCCGGGTATTTTGCTCTTCAAAGTTGGCTACTCTCCGCTACAATGCGATTCCAGCCAGACCAATGTGACAAGTGTACTGTCCCACATCATCACTTATTTTGGTGTTTTGCAACTTCATGTGATAGCTTAGCGATTAGCATGGTGTTCCTGTCTTTCTCGTCTTATCCTCCGCCTGTCCTTCGTTATTACGATACTTGTCTAAAAGTGGAGTTTATCCGCTGTCACTGAGGCGATGATTAGTGACTTATGCTGTGCTGACAACGGGCGCGAGGCGCACGTTCCCCTCCGTGGCTCAACATCGGATTTAGCTGCGTTAGCTATAGCTCGTAGGTAGCTGGGGCGGCTGCCTCAAAGTATTCCACCCATGAACAGCGGAAAGCAGCGAGTTTGGGTGACAATAGGGACTCTCTGTTTGGGATAGTAGCCGCTAGCGTGTTGAGGGAAAAGCCACGCGGTTCCCATAATTCATCCCAACATGCAAATTTGAATTATTACAGTAAAAAAGTAAAAATTAATAAAGATGCTCATCTTTTTTATTAATGTGTTTAATTTTACCAGTCGTTTGTTGAATGTATGCGTTGTTTAACCTTTATGCTTATTTCACATTCATGGTTGATGGATGGCACTATTACTATCAAACTGTGGGTGGCGTGTGTGTGCAATAAAGTGACCTCCCAGTCAATTAATGTAGATATTCAGCAATGCTCGCTAGGGCATTGTTTGTTAATAGTAAATGATTATTTATTTTGAGGTGTATACACTCACGTGTGCCGCCCATCTGTGTGTTCAACATGTGACACAGCTACCGAAATGACCTATTTGTGTGGAAAAAAAGTATTTCGGCCCAAAACCGAAAATTGACTTTTAGGCTCTTTTTGGTCGAAACATTGCGGTGGACGAAATTTCAATGCATCACTTTAAAAAAACAAAAACAAAAATCATGTTTATTATTGTGGTTCGTATGATATGAAACTACAGTGCCGAGAGACAAAATATTAGGAACAGATCTCAGTTATGACACAGCGTGGTTCTACACCACGACCAACACAAGGACACAATCCTGATCCTGTAAGGACGATGGCACTTACAAGTACAAGCGTGTGAGCGTGCGGCAGCTTGTTCTTGACCACTTGGACGATTTCCATGATGCCTCCACAGATCTGCTCAGCGGTATGTCCACGATTTTGGGTCCCGACCCACAGCACGACGATCTGGAGGGAAAAAAGCAAGATGATGATGTTGCGGTGTCCTTGTACTAAAAATGGGTGAAATGTACGGAATACCTTTGGGCTGATGTGGTCCAGTTCGCCATTTGTCAGTCTCCAGAGCACGTGCTGCGTGGCGTCGCTACCCACCCCGAAATTGAGGGCGTGGAGTGGAGAGAAGAGCTGCCGCCACACCTGTGACAAAAGCCAAACAAATTTAACTTATACACGAGTGTATATTTAGAAATCTGGGAAATAAAGGAGCTTTTCTTACACCGAACTGATGCATAAGCTGCACCAGAAAGTCACCAACGAAGAGGACGTCAGGTTCTTTGTCTTTACTGTCAGACAGGAAGCGGTTGTGCTGCATAAAGGCAGAAGAAGTATAATACAGGAAAGGGCATCATGGAGGCTCTTTGCTTATTTTGGGTTTTGCTGCCAGTGAAGGGTTATAAGAAAAGAGTGAGGATAACCGTAGAATAGGAAATAGAACTTACGGCTACCTATGAAAGCATTTGGATGCGCAGTATAAATGTGAGATGCTAACACGTGTGCTTATTTAGCATTGCTATGCAAACACCTTCCTGTTCTCTCCAGGACTTCACACGACACCGGTGAATTTTGAAAACGAAGGTTGGATGGAACCAAATGCTCTAAAATGTTGATTCCTTTACCTACCCACCGATGAGGCACAAGGTTAGTGTTTGTGAAACCGTGAGGCAACGTTTATGTGAATTTTGTCCCAATTCATAGTGATGTAAAGTTGCTAGTTTGACCTTTGGTGAAGTTTTAGCTCAATGTTAAGCTTTTTTTTCCTGTCATCAGCGCTTACGTTGGTTTGAACGCTAAAATAAACACTAAAGATCATCAGTGCATAAGTGCAACCTATCGTTTAACTTGTTAGCAGCCTCAATGTTGGCATAGATGTGTTTTATTCTTTCACATTTTAGCATTTACACAAACAAGGTTTTAAGCAAATTTTAAACTCTTGTCAAAAAACACTCAGCAAACAAATGGAGTAAATCAAATTATACAATGATGAGATCATATGTTAAGTAAAGGACTAGCGATTAAATATTTCACAGGCTGATGTTGGGTTTGCAGCATATACGTTTTTCCATCTTATTTTCATTTTGTTTACCAGCAATGATTTTATAATTACTGCCGGGTCACTATTGAGTGACCAACACAGCAGATACCGTTTGTGTCGTGTGTCAATACACTCCTTGAGGTATCCATCATTCCATCAATACCTAATGCTGATACATTTAAATTATGCTAGTTACGTTAAGTAAAGCATTTGTGAAAAGTAAAAAAAAAAAACTGAATACATGTAAACACATTGCATGCCTTTTATGCTTTTATCTGAACATGCAGGTGTTTCAGTTATGTCTTTTAAATTTACAGTGGGCACAGAAAGTATTCAGACCCCCTTAAATGTTTCACTTTGTTATATTGCAGCCATTTGCTAAAATCATTTAACTTAATTTTTTTCCTCATTCATGTACACACAGCACCCCATGTTGACAGAAAAAATGGAATTGTTGAATGTTTTGCAGCTTTATTCAAAAAGAAAAACTGAAATATCACACAGCCATAAGTATTCAGACACCATTGCTGTGACACCCATATTTAACTCAGGTGCTGTCCATTTCTTCTGATCATCCTTGAGATGGTTGTACACCTTCATTGGGGTCCAGCTGTGTTTGATTATACTAATTGGACTTGATTAGGAAAGCCACACACCTGTCTATATAAAGACCTTTCAGCTCACAGCGCATGTCAGAGCAAATGTGAATCATGAAGTCAAAGGAACTGCCTGAAGAGCTCAGAGACAGAATTTCTGCTGCACTTAAGGTTCCTAAGAGCACAGTGGCCTCCATAATCCTTCAATGGAAGACGTTTGGGACGACCAGAACCCTTCCTATAGCTGGCCGTCCGGCCAAACTGGGCAATTGGAGGAGAAGAGCCTTGGTGAGAGAGGTAAAGAAGAACCCAAAGATCACTGTGGCTGAGCTCCAGAGATGCAGTCGGGAGATGGGGGAAAGTTCTAGAAAGTCAACCATCACTGCAGCCCTCCACCAGTGAGGGCTTTATGGCAGAGTGGCCTGACAGAAGCCTCTCCTCAGTGCAAGACACATGAAAGGAGTTTGCTAAAGAAAAAAACACCTGGAGGAATCCAAGATGGTGAGAAATAAGATTCTCTGGTCTGATGAGACCAAGATAGAACTTTTTGGCCTTAATTCTAAGCGGTATGTGTGGAGAAAACCAGGCACTGCTCATCACCGGTCCAATACAGTCCCAACAGTGAAGCATGGTGGTGGCAGCATCATGCTGTGAAGGTGTTTTTCAGCTCCACGGACGGGATGACTGGTTGCAATCGAAGGAAAGATGAACGCGGCCAAGTACGGGGATATCCTGGACGAAAACCTTCTCGAGTGCTCAGGACCTCAGGCTGGGCCAAAGGTTTACCTTCCAACAAGACAATGACCCTAAGCACACAGCTAAAATATCAAAGGAGAGGCTTCAGAACAACTGTGACTGTTCTTGAATGGCCCAGCCAGAGCCCTGACTTAAACCCAATTGAGCATCTCTGGAGAGACCTGAAAATGGCTGTCCACCAACGTTCACCATCCAATCTGACAGAACTGGAGAGGATCTGCAAGGAGAAACGCCAAAGGATCCCCAAATCCAGGCGTGAAAAACATGTTGCATCATTCCCAAAAAGACTAATTAGCTCAAAAGGGTGCTTCTACTAAATACTGAACAAAGGGTCTGAATACTTATGGCTGTGTGATATTTCAGTTTTTCTTTTTTAATAAATCTGCAAACATTTCAACAATTCAATTTTTTTCTGTCAATATGGGGTGCTGTGTGTACATTAATGAGGACAAAAAAAATTTACTTAAATGATTTTAGCAAATGGCTGCAATAGAACAAAGAGTGAAAAATTTAAGGGGGTCTGAATACTTTCCGTACCCACTGTATGAAATGACCTGTTCATTCAGCCACTACTTGTTGCAGACAAACTTCATATTCACAGTAAAACATTTTGCAGATATAACTCAAATCGCTGTCAAATTTTATTATATACAAATCTATGGCACACCAATTACGTTACACTGGACACCTCATGCATGGTCCAGTGCTAGCAGTGGAAAGTTAGTGTAGAGACATGCAAGTTTTTAATTTTGGATTTTATATTAATTTATTTTTATTTCTTTAATTTATTTATTGAAGCATATTAATGTCTAATAAGATATTCGGTAAGTATTCAGTTAACTTTATCCCTGCACCCACCCCACCCCAAAACTGGATACCCACCACCGCAAATAGATTCCGGTCCTGTGGGAAACACTACCCTCTCCTTTTCTGTGTAAATCAGTTGTCTTCAAAACATGAGTATTTTGGTTTTATTTAGTGTTTTTATACAGCTGTTAAAATTTATACCAAAAAAGACAAGTTTCTTACCGATAAGATACCAAATAAACAGAGACTTGTATCGTCAATACCACTCTTAATAGGTTACTTTAAAAAGCCGTGTCTGGATGGATGGATAGTTTGATCATTGATTAATCGTTTAAATCTTGTTTAACACCAAACGTAAAATAAATAAGTACTACTTTGCTGCCTCCTTGGTGCCAAGGAACAATGCTGAAGTGAGTTGAGGAGCATCATTTTGACAAAAGTGGTCTTTGCTGCCAAGGAAATATGTAGAAGTGAATTGAGGATTTTTATTAAAAAAAAAGTAGTGCTTTGCCTCCCTCTTGTGGCATCTATAGGAAATTATTAACATTTTTAGGGAGCCTTCAATCACTCGTGGAATTCGGCTATTCGAGACAGGTGTCGGTCCTTCATTAAGGAGTAACACTGTACTAGAAAAACCAGTCGCTCCAGGTTCCGCGTCACATCACGCACCGCCATGTGGCGGACAAACAACACTGATTACGTGATCAAAAGCTGTTAGGAGGGGTTTGCAGGTTTACCTAATTTTGTACCCAACTACATAAACTTCGATGTTAACTGCCCGTCTGATTGGTATGGTCGTCACTTGGGCACAGCCCACATAAAAATTACGTTATGCCACCGACACCCAACATCTACACACCATCGACATCCATCGTCCGTCTCCCTGGGTGTCCTCACAGGCGGTGGGTGTGGCGGCTGGGTTCCGCTCGTCGGCACTCATGACTCGGCCTGGATCAGCTTTTGAAAGCAGGCACGTATGACTTCGGCTCTTTCTGTTTCAGCGACACAAACCAAACAAACACGTAAAGCAAGAGCTAACAAGGCTAGTTGGGCGCTAGCTTAGGATGGTTAAGAATTAGCACTAGCGGCTAACTCGCATGTTTTTTGTTTTGTTTGTTTTTTTGGCAAACTCGTTCAAACACAATTCATTAAAATAATTGTCGCCCGGTTGTATGTTGTAATAAACTTACATACACGTTGAATATAGACAATTAAATAGTACAAAATTCCATCATCGTCTCCTAAAATCCGTTTCAGGAAGTGAGCTTTCACGCCGACGGCACGTACCACCACTGCTCCCCGTTGGGGGTAACAGCGCGTTATATTTGTGGTATTTTACAACCATAATTTAAAAAAAATTAAAAAATAATTAATATTGTGTAACTACCGGGCTTCGTCTCGTTTAAATTAGGAAATAGAAGAAAAAGATAGACTGGGTTGTGAGCCTCCCCTATAGCCGTGTGTCTGTGGACCGGTCCCACCGCTTCACAACGTCATAGTTGCGCTTGCCTGGCGCATATGGAGCGGTGTGTCTGGACCGATGTCGGTCAAACTCACGGCAGTTAATTTACATTCTTATTTCTTTAAAGTGTATGCGACGGATTCGCTGTTAGTTCGGTCACACACGGCTCAAAGTTGGTAGTGGTTAACTTGGACGGACTGCTGTAACGTCACTCAGGTGCGCCTTGTGTTAAAATTGCACCTGTTAGGCACCACCTCCATAACTGCTCACGAAGGAGCTTGATCATTGTACTGTTTATGATCACCGGTACATTTTGTTTTGAGGGGTTGTTAGATATATGAAAAATGTGGACTGATTTGCAGGCGCTGTGACCTCAGATGACGGTCCGTCTTCTGTTTTGGCTCTGCTGACCTCCGATAGATGGCGACCTCGTCACTCTGCAAGTAAGAAGGTTAGTTGATCGAAAATCTGCTCCACGGCCACGACATAACACAAGAATTCAGTGTTCAGTTTTTTGGGGCTTTTATCGTTGTGGTTTGCATTGGGGTAGTACGACGTCTTAATGAGAGCGGTTCCTAATAGTTTGGCCTTGTCCTGTAGCTAAACAAGCAAGATATTCGGAAACCCATCAGTAGGCAATGAGTGCAATGTTAGACCAATGCAAACCACCAAAAACGCAGACCATGAAGTAAAATATTTTTTATGATTTTTTAAATTATTTTTTTTTAATTGAAAATAAGTGTCCAACAGATAGGGAGTGAACTTTGATTAGCTTGACTCTGTCATTCCCATTGTTGTCACCATGAGTTTACCTTCCAACTGGAAGTTCACCTGCCACTGAATGTAGAAGTTCTGCATGCATGGAGGCCAAGATAGCTACACCCCAGTATGCCCTTATCCCTTGTATTGAAGAGGAGCTACTGCCCTTGTACACCTTTTAATAAGTCTTTGGGTAAAGATATTTGCGCCCAGAGGCGGAAACGCGTCACAAAACAACACAGAGAAACTGAATAACTTTTCTCATCACTAAAAGTTTTATATTTATCGTGCTCATCTAAAAAAAATGGGAATGGGTTATTTTCATATAATTCGATTAATAGCCCATCCATCCATTTTCTACCGTTTATCCGGGTCAGGTCGCGGGGGCAGTAGCTTTAGCAGGGATACCCAGACTTCCCTCTCCCCAGCCACGTCATCCAGCTCTTCCGGGGGGATTCCGAGGCGTTCCCAGGCCAGCCGAAGGACGGAGTCTCTCCAGCGTGTCCTGGGTCGTCCCCGAGGTCACCTCCCGGTGGGACGGCCAGGGAGGCGTCCGGGAGGCATCCGACTCAGATGCCCCAGCCACCTCATCTGGCTCCTCTCGATGTGGAGGAGCAGCGACTCTACTCTGAGATCCTCCCGGATGACCGAGCTTCTCACCCTATCTCTAAGGGAGAGCCCGGACACCCTGCGGGGGAAACTAATTTCGGCCGCTTGTATCCGGGATCTCGTTCTTTCGGCACAACCCACAGCTCGTGACCATAGGTGAGGGTAGGAACGTCGATCGACCGGTAAATTGAGAGCTTCGCCTTTCGGCTTAGGTCCTTCTTTACCACAACGGACCGATACAAAGTCCGCATCACTGCAGAGGCTGCACCGATCCGCCTGTCGATCTCCCGTTCCATTCTTCCCTCACTCGTGAACAAGACTCCAAGATACTTGAACTCATCCCCGACCTGGACAGGGCCCGCCACCCTTTTCCACATGAGGTCCATGGTCTCAGATTTGGAGGTGTTGATTCTCAACCTAGCCACTTCACACTCTGCTGCGAACTGCTCCAGTGAGAGTTGGAGGTCATGGCTTGATGAAGTCAACAGAACCACATCATCTGCAAAAAGCAGAGATGCAATACTGAGCCCACCAAACCGGACCCCCTCTACGCCTCAGCCGCGCCTAGAAATTCTGTCCATAAAAGTTATGAACAGAATCGGTGACAAAGGGCAGCCTTGGCGGAGTCCAACCCTCACCGGGAACGAGTCCGACTTACTGCCGGATATGCGGACCAAACTCTGACTCCGGTCGTACAGGGATCGAACAGTCCGTATCGGGGGTTCGGTACCCCATACTCCCAAAGCACCCTCCACAGGACTCCCCGAGGGACACGGTTGAACGCCTTCTCCAAGTCCACAAAACACATGTAGACTGGTTGGGTGAACTCCCACGCACCCTCGAGGACCCTGCCGAGGGTGTAGAGCTGGTCCAAAGTTCCACGGCCAGGACGAAAACCACACTGCTCCTCCTGAATCTGAGATTCGACTTCCTGATGGACCCTCCTCTCCAGCACCCCTGAATAGACCTTACCAGGGAGGGAGGAGTGTGATCCCCCTGTAGTTGGAACACACCCTCCGGTCCCCCTTCTTAAAAAGGGGGACCATCACCCCAGTCTGCCAATCCAGAGTGGTGACCTCAAACCCAGAGATAGGAGAGCCCGCCTCAGAGAACCCACACTCTACTTCCTCATGGGAAGGCGTGTCGGTGGAATTGAGGAGGGCTTCGAAGTAGTCTGATGACACAACCACAAAGTCGATCATCGAACTGCAACCTAGGGTGTCCTGGTGCCAAGTGCACGTGTGGACACCCTTATGCTTGAACATGGTGTTCGTTATGGACAAGCCGTGATGAGCAGAGAAATCCAATAACGGAACACCGCTCGGGTTCTGATCGTGGGGGCCGTTCCGCCCAATCACGCCCTTCCAGATCTCACTGTCATTGCCCACGTGAGCATTGAAGTCCCCCAGCAGAACGATGGAGTCCCCAGCGGGAGTGCTCTCCAGCACCCCCTCCAAGGACTCCAAAAAGGGTGGGTACTCTGAACTGCTGTTTGGTGCATAGGCACAAACAACAGTCAGGACCCGTCCCCCACACTTGAAGGCAGAGGGATGCTACCCTCTCATCCACCGGGGTGAACCCCAACGTACAGGCGGCGAGCCGGGGTGCAATAAGTATACCCACACCTGCTCGGCACCTCTCACCGTGGGCAACTCCGGAGTGGAAGAGAGTCCAACCCCTCTCGAGAGGACTAGTACCAGAGCCCAAGCTGTGTGTGGAGGCGAGTCCGACTATATCTAGTCGGAACTTCTCGACCTCACACACCAGCTCGGGCACCTTCCCTGCCAGAGAGGTGACATTCCACGTCCCTAGAGCCAGCTTCTGTAGCCGGTGATCGGATCGCCAAGGTCCCCGCCTTCGGCCACCGCCCAGCTCACACTGCACCCGACCCCAATGGCCCCTCCCACAGTTGGTGAGCCCATGGGAAGGGGGACCCATGTTACCCTTTTAGGCTGTGCCCTGCCGGGCCCCATAGGTGCAGGCGCTCGCCTTCAAGGCCCACCACCAGGCCTGGCTCCAGTGGGGGGCCCCGGTGACCCGCCTCCGGGCAAGGGAAAACCAAGTTTATCGTTTGTCATCATCATAAGGGGTCTTTGAGCCGTGCTTTGTCTGGTCCCTCACCTTGGACCTGTTTGTCATGGGTGACCCTGCCAGGGGCATAAATCCCCAGACAACTTAGCTCCTAGGATCATTGGGACACACAAAGCCCTCCACCACGATAAGGTGACAGTTCAAGGAGGGGTCTGCATGCATGGAGGCCAAGATAATAGCGTTAAAGACAAATGTTTGCAATTTTTCATGCCACCTTGGTTTTATATTTGTAAATGTCTCCCATGCTGAATCAGCCTTGCTTGAACGATTTTCAAAAAGTTACTGACGATTTAAAACTTTTGCCTTAATGGCATAAAGATAATCAAGAGATAAATCCACTCATTTCATAGCAGTCCAATACACATGTAATCTGAAGATCATTTCTTGTATGGGAAAACAATAAAAGATGTTAACAATTTGAATTTTTCCACAGCTTTGTTGATAGAACCCGTTGACAGAACAAATGGTGGTGGCCCACTGAACTACACTGCTTGCATAACGGTAATGACATTTGTGCATAACGGTAACGATATAAACAATTTGAGATGCACAATTTATGTGTTCCCCTTCAAACTGTGCTGATACAAGTGCATAAATAATCATAACTACGCATTAAACCCCATTACACTCTTGTCTTTATACATTCGTAATGACGGTAAAAGACATGCAATTGTTCTAACGCTTTCCCAAATTCATACATACCGAAAAAAATAACCGAATCTAATTTGCTGTCTGTTATTGTGTGAATGCAAAATGGCTTCCATATTCTGGCACTTTAGATCACAGATCCCGCTGGTGCATTGCAACAACATAGTGACGCTCCCTCCAGTGCCATTCACGATAAAGACAGCTTTAGTGAGTCGTGACAGAAGGAATATTTGTAAAAGAAGAAAAAAAAATCTTAAAGGGCCCATATTTTGGCTATTTAGACCTCCATAAAGTGAATCTCTAACATGGACTTAGTATAAAAGTGTTAATTTTCATTTAATCAAAAAACACCTTGGTGTTGTCGGCCAGAAAAGGCCCCTTTGACTTCTGTTTGACCTACTTTTGTATCTGCTTTATCCATATTTCGCGAAGAACGCCCCCCTTTCCTAAGATTGGTTTCCTTTGTGTGGAAGACTTCTTGTGAGAGTAGGCATATTTGTTATGTTGACAGCGCTGGAGTGGAGAGGTAGCGGAGATCTTCACTAGTTACGTAGATAAGCTTGAGAAATTCAAATGACCTGATTCCCGGCCCCGCCTGTGTGGAGTTTGCATGTTCTCCCCGTGCCTGCGTGGGTTTTCTCCGGGTACTCCGGTTTCCTCCCACATCCCCAAAAACATATGCGGTGGGTTAACTGAAGACTCTAAATTGCCCGTAGGTGTGAATGTGAGTGCGAATGGTTGTTTGTTTCTATGTGCCCTGCTATTGGCTGGCGACCGGTTGAGGGTGTACCCCTCCTCTCGCTCGAAAAATAGCTGGGATAGGCTCCGACACGCCCACGACCCTAGTGAGGATAAGCGGTCCAGAAAATGCATGGATGGATGATTTTAGGCCTTTTGGCAGAAAAATGTCTGGAGCTCAGGAATCCATGGACGATTTTAATTCATATTTCACATGCTTACTGTGGCACCGTACAGACAATATTACATCCCAAATACTAGGAAATGTTGGTTTGGTAAAATATGGGACCTTTAAGACACTGCGGCCTGGTACACAGATAAGGATTTTTCCGATCTTCAAAGATTTTCTTATCTGTAACATAACTTGTTATGGTACGCCAGCTCCGCTTTGCAGTAATTGCATACCGCTTTATTTGAACCCTTTTTGAGTTTAAAGCGATCTCAAACCTTGGACATCCTCCATCTACAGCAGTGTATTACAGCTATGGTCCCAACTATACATAGGAATGTTAGACACGGCAGCGCGCTGTAGCAGCTCGGCTAACCAACATACCTACATGGCAGCCATGTTGGGGAGTTGGACGCACATGTGTCTGCAAGAAATGTCTGTGTGGAAACATGGACGGTGGTGCAAACATGGTTCTGGCAGAGTGGTTGTTTTGTGGTTGACTTATCAGTTATGACACCACCACATTGATGCTATTCACTAGCCAGTCTACATGGCGTTTTGCATTAATTGTTAGCATGTTGCTAAATGGGGTATCCTAATGCAAAGCTGTGGGGCGGGGTGGGGGGGGTTAATTACAAAAATATGTAATTTGCTTTGTGTTTAGTGTGACAGTAAACTTCAAGTGACAATAAATCGCTTGAAGAGTCTTTTTTTTAAGAATTGTACTGACTGGTTAGCACATCTGCCTCACAGTTCTGAGGACCGCCTGTGTGGAGTTTGCATGTTCTCCCCGTGCCTGCGTGGGTTTTCTCTGGGTACTCTAGTTTCCTCCCACATTCTAAAAACATGCATGGTAGGTCAATTGAAGACACTAAATTGTCCCTCGGTGTGACTGTGAGTGCGACTGGTTGTTTGGCTATGTGTGCCTTGCAATTGGCAGACAACCAGTTCAGGGTAGACCTGAACGCCCAAAGTCGGCTGAGATAGGCGCCAGTACGTCCATGAACTTAGTGAGGATAAGCGGTACGGAAAATGGTTGGATTGCCACTATCTGCCAAACTGCTGCTTGTTGTGAAGTGAGATGAGTTGAGTTTACTACCGCCATACAGTGCTCGTATCTCAAATTGTTGCCCCCGTTAAAGCAAATAAATTGGCCTAAAGACAGCTTGTATCTTTAAAAACTCCTGTGTTGGGTGACTTGTATCTCAAGGCGCCACTGTATTTTAAAATAGGGAGATACTTTTCAATTGCCTTTATATGGCATCGTTTTTCCAAAGTAAATTTATTCTGTGTGAAAGATTTAAAAAATGTTTTTTTCCGTCTCCACAAGAGTCAAGATGAGCCACGTGGCGGAGGGCCAATCCATCGGTGCCTGCAAATGCCATGCTGACACGAGCAAGCGCAAAATAAAACGACTGAGATCTCGTAAGGAGCGCAGTCAGACGAGAGGTGTCGGTGGCAGCAAAGACGCCTGCAAACCGGTCAAAGCGTACCAGCATCCCTGCCACCATCAGGGCAGCCTGGATATTGGGCACCTGCACAGCTGCTGCCATCACGCCCGGAGGAGAAACATCACGCCGCCGCCCCTCTCCGACACGCATGTGCCCACGCAGGAAGCCAGCGTCATCACGACGGCCCGTCTCATCGGCCATCGCGGACTCTTCAACCATGAGGTGAAGTCAATCGACATCGAGCGCCTGTTACTGGGGAAGAAGGGAAGAAAAGTGAAGGAGAAGAAGGCAAAGGAGAAGAAGGAGACTAAGGCAAAGGCGACATCTCCATTTGTTAGTAGTGATGCCAGTGGTCCCGATGAAGAGGCTCAAGCCGCAGAGGCCCATGATGGACGTGACAAGAAAAGTCACACGTCAGAGATGACGCCGGACCAAAGAGAACAAGACCGTTCTTCATTCGCAAGCTCAGGCGAGGCTCTGGCAGCGAAGAGCAGGAAAGTCGAGCCACGCGAGAAGCCGTCGTCTTTTGCGGAGCGCACGCTCCCGAGGAAGAAACCCACGGATCCGCAGCGGCCGCCTAGGCCGATTCTCCGTCGGACCGTCGCCGTGGAAAGGGAGGTCGACGCTCGTGCTCAAAGAGAAGGCATCGCCTCAGAGTCCATCGGCGCGGTGGCGCAGCGCTTGTGCGACGCCTTGTGCTTCCCTTTAATGAAGAAGCGCGACCCGGTGGCCGAGAGCAGGGAGGTGCTGTTCCGTGCCCTGCGGGAGACGCACGGCCAGCACCTACATCAGAACCTCCTCCGCATACACTCAGGCACAGGCCTCCACCCTCACCCCAGGAGAGCGGTCCACAAGCCGAAGGCCACACGGAAAGACCGGGATCGACGCTGGATCCCAGGTAGGCACACAAGCTCCAGAATCATACATTCACACCTATGGACAATTTACAGTTTTCTATGAACCTAGCATGCATATTTTTAAGTGAGTACTCGCAAGAGGTTTTAATATGCACTAATGCAAAAAATACTGTTATCATTAGGACATTTGTTCAAAAAAATGTGAATTATATTCTGACAGTGAATGACTTGAAAATTATGCCGACTGTCATTTGTATGAACTATTGAGGAAACTATTTGTACTATAATTTGGTAATAATTTTGTATAATCCGGTCATTTGGAACACAGTGTAATCATTGTGTGTTACCTTTGTCTTCATCAAAAGCAAAACTGACATAATGGTGTTTAATTAAATAGCAACATTTTGTTTTGGTTTTAGATTCGTTTCCAGCACCATTTCAAATCCACCCTGCGGATCCTTTCTATTTCAATAATGAGGATGCTCCCGTTTTGGAAAACACAGGGAAGGGGAGGAAGCACATTTTCTGGAATCTCAGTCCACCGCCACAGCAGCACTTGGACCAGGTAAGAACATCACTCTTTTTTTTTTTTTTTTTTTTTGGTGCTCTCTTAAGCCACCTCCACCTCACTTTGTCTCCTGTGAAGACTGCCGCTTGGCCAATGAGTCCCACGGGCATCTCAGCAGACTTCTACGAGGACATCTTTGGGCCTCGCGCCTCGCCGGAGTTCAGCATGGATTTTGGCTGCTCCTCCTCCAGCCCTTCCTCTGCAGCGACTCATCATCTGTTTGCCCCATCTCCTGCCTGGCGAGCAGAAGCCCTGGCGCACAGATTTGGTAAAACGCCTGCCGCAGTGGATTCCTTTGAGGACTGTTTTGCGCGTAGGACGAGTCAGTCGCAGGCGAACTGCGCGCGACACAGCCCCCGCCAGGAGCTAACAGGCCGATATTCACTGCAGCACTTCCCTCTGGAGCGTGACACCTTAACTGAAAACCAACAGTCCTCCGTCACCCTCACCTTCCCCTCCCACGCTTTAACCTCTCTGCACAGCCACCGTTGCCCACCATCTTTTGTTCTCGAGAGCCCTCCACCTGCATTCACCTCCTTGTCGAGCCCCAAACACTGGCCCTTTGGCTCCAGGAAATTGTACTAACAAACCACCTGACTCACTTTTTTTTTTGTCTTGTGTGCTTATTTTTGTTTATTTGTAAACACTCATCGTAAGTCATTGTATTTGTCACTCCAAAAATAAAGAAGAGTAAAGGTGTTCTCTTTGCAATTAAAGTAATCATAATAAACCTAGCACAAAACATTGAATGTCAATACAAGTTCATACCAAAACACTAAAAAAGGAAACAAAAGTCTGTTCAAGTGTCACATTGCTGCAATCATACACACCACATACAGTGGTACATTGAGAAGCGAGTTTAATTCGTTCATAACTACTTTTACACATGGGTGTTGCAAGTGCACACGGACTGCAGGAGGGATGTGTTTGTGTCTTATTTGTCTTGTGAAGCACTTTGTGCATGGAATGTGCTACATAAAAATGGGTTTGATTGATTGATTTTGTTGACCACGCTCATATCTAAAAACACTAGTTTTCCCATTGAAATAAATGGAAACCCAATTTTGGTAATCTGTTTGCCCCTCCCCCACCCAAATGAAAACACCAAAAATATTGTACTTTATCGAAACACTATCATAACATTTGCTCACCACATAACCTGCCAACACAAACAATGTGAGCACCAAACACAACTGTACGTAATGTATTGTCCTTCCGTGTTAGATAGGGTTTATGTGCAGTTGGTAAACCAGATTAATGGGCCATTACTCCTACCGACTAATATTGCTGCCCTCTAGCTGTGGAAGTCTGAAGTGCACTCCTCTCAAATTTGTGACTGTCTCAAAACAAAAAAATCGGCCAAGTGATGGCTCTTGTCAAAAAAATCTTATGTCAAGGCACTCGTATCTCAAGGCACGAATGTAAATCTGTTAAATTAAGTCCTAAAGAAGGAGATATTTTATTTCACAATTTCATACAATATATATATATATATATATACAGAGTGATTGTTGTAAGATTTTTCAAAAATGTTTTGTGTATGTTACATGATGTATGGGAATTAAATCTATATTTTTGTTTTCTTTTCAGATCGATTGTTGAAAATTCCAAACCAAATTTTCCAACCAAACCAAAAAACATTCCACCATCCTTGTGAAATCAGTTAATGCGGTTCCCAGGCGGCTTGAAAAACTTGTGGCTAATGGTGGCACCCGTATCGAATTTTAAATAAAACGCAATTTCTTGTAAGAATTATAGTTCAATAATAAATTACAAGTACTTGAAAATAGGGAGTTACTTTTCAATCACCCTGTGTGTGTGTGTGTGTGTGTATATATATATATATATATATATATATATATATATATAAAATTCAAAAAGTTGAAACGATGTAACTGGACTCAGCCTCAGCGAATTACCATGACTTTGATTGGATGGCTGAGAATCAACACTGACATATTGTTATAAAGTGCTATTTAATACTTATTATAGTTTCCATCTGCTATGAGTGTCTGAGTGTCAGAATCTCCCAAATCGTCACTGTCAGGAGTGTCATTGTTGTCCTCCGTTTCCAGTTTGTTCCCTGTCTTCAGTGCACGACGCAACTGATTCCAGAACAGCTCCTGGGCCTGCTCGGGGTTTACGCAGTCTGAGGCAGGCCACTGCAGGTAAGTCTTCTTCAGCATGACCTTCCTCATGCGGTGGTAGGAGGACATTTGACGCTCTGAGACTGGCTCCAGGAAGATGAGCAGGAGCACGTCACGGTGCTCATCAAAGAGCCGGTAGCTGGCCAGCTGAATTTCCAGGGAGCACCACTCGCTTTGGAGGAAATTACGGCTCACCACGCAGATGGTTTTGCGACTGCTGTACACAGCAGTGACAATGTTGTCCACAATGTCCCGGCCGGGCTCGAAGTCGCGGTGATGCAGGCAAAGTTTCAATGATGAGCCGTTGCCCTCTAGGTTGGGCAGCAGCTGCACCATGACCCACTCTTCATCATTGGAGTTGTAGGAAACAAAGGCGTCGTAAATGCAATTCTCCTCCTCCTCTTTGAGCTTGCGCCACTGCTCGCCGAACCAGGAGCGAAACACATAGTAGCCATACTTCATTTTCCAGTAGAGTTTGATATGAAGCAGTGGGAAGGCCGTTAAAAAAGCGACCATGGCAGCGGTGCTCAAGAAGAGATACTCCCCTAGGTCAATGTAGCAGACGTTGGTTTCAAAGTTGTAGAAGTTGTTTTTCTCACCCTGCTGGCACGGCAGATTGTAGACGTACAGCACTTGGACCCTTTGGTTGTGCACCGTCCAGTTCTGCAGCAAGCTGTTTTGGCAAGTACAGCTGAGTGGAAGGTTGCGTATGTCCAAGTAACGCAGATTGGACAGACTGTTCAACACACCCACATCAAGGCTTTGCATCCCATTGTGATTGAGCTGCAGTGTCTCCAAGTGGGTGAGATTTCCAAACACCTCCCTAGAAAAGGTCTGGATGCCTGCATTTTCTACAATGAGCCTCGACAAATTATAAAGATTCTTGAAAATGCCCGGTTGGAGTGGTATGTTCACATCGCAGCACTTGTCCAGGGTGAGGAAATTTAGGCTTATCAGGTCGTCAAAGGCGTTGGTGGAAATGTATGAGATTTGATTGTTGTTGAGATAAAGAGAAGTGAGATTGCGAAGGCCACGGAAGAAGTTGTGCGGCAATAGTGTGAGGCCATAGGGACGCTGGCTGCCCAACTTCAAGTCCCTGAGTCTGCTAAGGTTTACAAATGGTGAGCTGATATTTATGGTGGAGAAGTGAATCTTGTTATTTTCTATATCCAGTACTGTCAGCCTCTCCTTAAAGACGTTGTGGAGGGCCATGTCAATCTGTCTCATGTTGTTTCCATCCATGTACAACTTTGAGAGGCTTCGGAGTCCTTCAAGACCAGAGGGATAAACACAGGTAATCTTGTTCCCCCCGAGGTCCAACGTTGTCAGATTGTTGAGGCAGCGGAAGGTCCCACTGAAAATGACTGAAATGCGATTGTTGCGCAGGTTAAGGGTTTGTAGAGCAGACAAATCCTCAAAGGTTTCATTGAACAGGTCGGTGAGAAGGTTGTTATCTAGACGCAGTGTCTCAAGACTGTAGAGCCCCTTGAGAGCTTTACGATGGAGGAAGGCAATGTTGTTGATGTTTAATTTCAGGGTTTTGATATTTGGCGTGTGATAGAAAGCCCAAGCATTGACAAACAGGACACGGTTGTAGCGGTAGCTGAGCTCCTCCAACTCATCGAAACGGATCATGTGCTTTCTCTTGCAAGTGGAAAGGCTAGACATGTGGTTATGCTCAATATTAAATGTCTTCAAAAATCTATTCTTGCCAAGAAAACCAAGGCAATTTAAAACCTTGTTTTGTGAGCTCCTTAGATTATTCCGCGATAGGTCCAGAGAGTTTGTGATTATCGGGCAATGGGACAGCGTGTCATTTCGTATGTAACTGATGCCATTGCTGCCCAGGCGCAACAAGTTAAGCTTTCTCACCTTTTGCCTCAATAGCTTGCAGAGCTCGAGTAACAGACTGTCATTTTTCACACTCATACCTGAAAAGTCCATGTGGCTTGGGGAGATGTTGCTGACGTTCAAAAACGTTGTCACGTTTACCTGTGTTGAGTGCAAGTTGAGGTAGTTGATGTGCGCCAGGTTCACGCCAACAAACCCCTCTTCGGTGAGTCCAAAATTGTAAGACAAATCCAAGATCTTGACCTTAGAGAGGAAGGAGTGGTCACATCCTAAAGTGGACAGATTGTTTCGACACAGGTACAACTTTGTGAGGGATCCAGGAAGTGGATTTTGGTTGTGGCGCAGAGAAGTGAAGTTGTTCTGGCAAAGGTCCAATTTCCATAGATACCTTAAGTGTGACACAGACTCAACAATCCCTAAGAAGTTTGTCAGGTGGTTCTGCTGTAGTATTAAAGTGTTGAGCTTGAGCATGGCTAGGAAAATTCCCGCCGGCAGCTGCTTGAGTTTATTGCCCCTCAGCGAGAGAAAGGTGAGATTGTGCAGGTTCACAAACAGTGAGGGGCTCAGCTCGGAGATTTTGTTAAAGGATAAATTGAGAGAATTGAGTTGAGACAGGTTGCAGAAAGCTAATTTGCCAAAGGTGCTCAAATGGTTGCTGTCCAACCGAAGTTGGCGAAGGTTCTGGAAGTTGGCGAAGGCTTTATCGGGAATGTAGTGGACGGGATTGCCCAAAATGGTGAGATTGGTGACGGACTCCGGCAGGTCTTCCATGATGGCAGATATGTTTGTCTCCTTTCGCAGGTTGCATTTGAAGATGAGCCTCGACGAGTTCCTAACCTCGATGCAGTTCTTAAACGTGTACGCCGTGACCATCTGGACCACCACCATGACGAGTGTGAGCGACAACAGCTGATAGATGAGAGCCGCCATGGTTCAACCTTCTCCCGGCAGCGGCTTTGGATACTAATTTTGGATCTTCATCAGGGTAAATCTGAGTGCAGAGATGAGGACAGGACATGCGTCACATCAAACGAAAGATACATTCACAGGTTTTCATCATCGCACTTCTGCTGCTTCAATGTTTACATCTGTCAGAAATAGCATTTACTAGATTGTTTTATATATTGCCGCCCTCCAACGTAAACCTTGTACATTGGAACCTCAGTTCACAAGGTTCATTTGTTCCGAAACATTCTTAAACCAATGCATTGTTTCTCACTTAAATGAATCGAAATAGAATTAATCCATTTTACCCCCACGGCGAAGTTTTGCTCACCTTGTTTATTTATGAAGTTCAAGCAATACAATTTAGAAATATGGGAAACCGCACTTCATGATGAAATTACTGTGTGTTCGCGAGCAAATCACTTTGCAACGTCTTAGCCTTTTCCCACATTATAGTCTTGCTAACGCTATCACATGTGAGCTCTTCTTTTATTTATTCCCACAAAAATAATTTTTCCTTCTCTTCTAGAACTTGGAAGTTACCGTAATTTCTCGTGTATAATGCGCACCCCCCCCCCCCACAAAATTGTCAAAAGTCAATAGTGCGCATTATACATAGGTACAGGGGCAAATGGAAAAAAACTTTCACATTTTATAAATATATGCCGCCATCTAGTGCTTAGAGGTTATGAGAAAAGTTAATTATCTATTATCTATTATCTATTAAAATCATTAATTTCTTTATGGTTATGTTTTGTTTAATGACAATGCTTTTCCGAAATGCTTGACCGTTTAATTTGAATCCCGTTAAAATAAAATTAAGTGTTTTGCCTGGTCCTTCATGTTTTCTTTAAAGAATTGCACCCATCTTACAAATTCTGTCTGGGTAATCAAACATAAGAACACAACAGCGTGTTTTATAATTTACTAAATAAACGTAGGGTTGTGTATTTCAAAATAAGAGCAAATGAATTTTAAAAAGTATTGTGTTCAAATAAAGTGCTTAACTTCAGAATAATTATTTGGAAAAAACTAACAAAATACAGATAATACTTCATGTTTTGATCATATGTGTAGATTTTTTTTTTTATAGCTGTCAGCCCTTCTTGGCAGCTGCAGAACACTTTATAGCATGGGTGGTGCAAATTTTTGTGCTCATAGTGTATTTGATTTTTAAAACAGAATATTGAACATTGTTTTAATATTAAAATACTCAGTTGTCATTTTGTATTGTATGATTTATAATTAGTATGATGTTTAATTAACTAACGATTTGATCCATTTAAAAAATTTAAATGTGTGTGAAATTGTTTATTTTACTAATATTATTTACAATACATTTAATTAACCAATTATTTTATGAAATTAATGAATAAGAAATGTTCAAATATATTTTAATCACCCAATTTCAGGGAGAAAAAAAAAACTAAATTAGAAAATGCTGTAGGAGTAATAATGTAAATATTAGGTTGACCAGATTAAAGAATGGAGGGGGGCTGTATGTGGACCACTGGCCGTAATTTTCCCATTACTTCTCTTTAGGTTTGTAATGCTATAAAGTGAAAATACACTGGTTTGTTTAAGTTATGTAATTAGTCATCATAAAAGAAATATCCCTGTCTGAGCTTGACAGTTGACGTGAAAAAAACTGCAATTATATAAAAAAAAGGTTGCTACCATTTGTATCAAGTGCACGTTTTACATAACAACATGAGTATGCCTTATCACTACGGTTGTACAGAATGTGATAGTTCCTTTACAGTTTTTTAACAACTAATTCTCCCCCCAAAAAGGACTAATTCTAAAATAAGGATGCTTTAACTGCGTAAACGTCGTGTGAGAACACACCCTTTGCATACTCTTCACATGAAAAAGCAAATATGAGTATTTGAAAAAGAATAAGATGATTGGGGTATTATTTAGGCATTGAGAGATCTTACCCAATCTAAGGAAATGTGCCTCGTTGCCTTCTCTGGATCTCACTGTCTGAAAGAGGAAGCCGCCCCTGTTGTTTTTCCGATTCCCCTATGCAAGCGCATTTCTTTTACGTCAGTCAAGCGACAAATAAAGATGATTCTGATTCTGATACCTTTCAAGAGGCGGGGCCAGGAGGGGTGTGTTCATTGTGTTGCACTGTTATAGCCACTGTCAATAAACAGTTGAAAAGTGCATTGACAACAGTGGCTCTCCTTTCCCCTATGCGAGGGCATTACAGAAGTAAGTCTACTGTCACTGAAAATTGAATAGGACCTCAACAATTTTGGTGAGAAGAGCCTATTTTGGGTAATTTCCAGGGCTCGTACTTTGACGAACTCTTACGAGGGAATTCGTCCAAATGAGCCCTAGTCATAAGTAGGTATCCTACATAGCTGGGTCACTCTTTCTGTTTTTGCCTATGTCAGAATACTAAAAGTATATTTGATACTATTGTAAACAGCGGTGGCTGAAGGGCCCCCATTTCTTAATTTTTTGTACTTTACCCCATGTGCCCTTATGTGTGTGAGGTACCTCTTCAGGAATGGAACGATACGATCAGATTTTACTTTTAATACTTTTACTGGTCAGTGGCGCAAAGGAAAAAAAAACAACAAAAAAAAAAACATACTTCTGGTCCAATACAATTGTTAACCACTGTAACTTGCCCAAACTTAGTTCAATGCAGTACTTGTGGCGCATGCTGGTCCTCAAAGCCAGGTGCCAGGGAGGAAGGCCAGACAGCAGTTCTCCCCATTGTCCTGGGCCACCTTACACTCCAGGATTCACGGCGCGAAGGTCCCGCACAGACCTGCGAGCGAAAGACAGTGTAAAAGTGCCATCGTCACGAGGCCACCGGACTCTGCTCGACGGTTTTGATGCGTGCAGATGCCGCAGTCGTCGCAGCGGTCGAGCGTGTTGGCCCTCCAGTGGGAAACTGCGTACTGGTGGATGGTCACTTGAGGCTGGGAGCTGATCACGCTAGGCTGGAAAGACATGGTTGCAAGCTGGATGTAAAATGTTCGCCACTGCTTGCTAACACGCTGGTTTGGGCTCTTATACCCCACTGCACAAGATCACGTGACCCACCTCAAGTGTTTGATATCGGGGCGTAACGCACTATTCAAAAGAATGCACCCAACGTGATTCATTTGTGTGTGTGTTTATATATATATATATATATATATATATATATATATATATATATATATATATCAGCGCCTGCGATAATTGAGCAATGGAGAAATTTTATTTGATATGAAAGTGAATTAACTCATTTTACCCTGTAAGTCAATGTATGCAGCTGTAGCTATAATCTTCTCTTGCTTTTGCTTTATAAATATAGCAATACCAATAAATTTCAAAAGGGAACCATGACAATTTAGCCTCATTTCACTATGAAACCCCCACATAAGAACAGAGGAAGTGAAAGTGCTGTTGTTATCAGGCTGGTATGTGGAACAAGGCAACGTGGCCCTTTGAAGCTCCTCTCCACACCAGAAGGGAGCAGCATAGTCCGATTATTAAGGGTCACACAAAATAACGACATAACGGTCCAAATACACGCACACAACATACAAGGTGTATTCAGACCCTTTAGTATGATTCACATCTAATATATGTAACCTAGTTATTATTTTGGGTTGATAATTCATGTGTACTTTGTTTTAAAAAGGAGAAATGTGTTTGACAAGCAATTTTGTAACGTTATTTATCAGCTAAGAGTTATATTGAGGTGATATTATGAAATTATTAAAACATTCAAGTGAAGTTCATTGTGCATTGTATAGCTCCGCATCTTGGCCAGCAGAGACGCTGAAGTGTCTCGGTCACGCCAAATTGGCCGGCCCCTGCCACCTGTGGCGTCTGCTTGCAGGGGGCGAGGAGTTGGAGGTCGTCACGGTTGCCCAGCGGGTTCCTCGAGTGGCTGCGGAGAAGATGGCCTCGGGTGACAAGGCTGGACCATTGGGAGTACAGTCCCTTTATCTCCAGGTCCAGCATGGGAACAGCTGACAATGCAATGTTGGCCCTCTTCCGTCCATCCTTGGACATGGCCGAGGACGGGATCATCCCTCTGCTCTTCCTGGAGCTGCGCTGAGTTGACAACCGCCACACTCGGTGCCATGGGTGACGCGGTGAGGGTGTCTATTAAGGTGTCTTCGTAATATAGTCTCTTTGCAATTAAAAAAACAAAACAAACAAAAAGAAATTGATGAGATATGTTAATCATATTGGTTCAATATACCCAGTAGGTGGTTATTAACATTTTTAATCGCATTGCATTTGTGTATTTCAGATACTGTGATGATGAATGAGGTACAATGTGTATCATGGTTTATTGAAACAAAATTGCAGACTCAGCAAAACTACAGAATTAAGTATGGAAGACATCCATGCAGCTTTGATAATCATTATATTGACAAACAATTTTAATTGGTTGCTTTTATAAAAAAAAAATTCTGGTATGAAACTTTGTGGGCACCCTGTTTTCTGCATTTTATTATTATTATTTTACAATTCAAAACACTTAGAGCGGCTGAAATAAGTATTTAACACGTCACCATTTTTATCACCAAATATATTTCCAAAGGTGATATTGACATGACAATTTCACCAGATGTTGGGAACAACCCAAGTAATTCACACATGCAAATAAAGTGGAACAAATAAACTCAGAACGTAAGTTATGTGTAATAATGTGAAATGACACAGGGAAAAAGTATTGAACACGCCAACTGGTATTTATTGAATATTTTGTACAAAAGCCTTTTTTTGCAATGACTGTGATGAGCTGCACCTTGCAGTCTGTTGGTGGAGCTTGGGTGGCGCTTTGCGCAGCCCTCACCTTATCTCTCTCCCTTGCTAATCAGTTCCAGTGTTCTTCGTTTTCCTCGGTGATCCTTCGGTGTTCCCCACTGTGCGGACCTCCTCCGCCACGTTGCTAAGCCATCCAACCTGCTCACCCCGCCTCAACGACCTGCCAATACGTCCCAAGGATCCATCCTAAATATCCGCTTCAATAAACCTGTCACCACAATCCTTTCAGCCTCCGCTTGCTTATGGGTACCGTTAACATCATGTCGTGAAAATGACAGCTTCCAGACGCCTCCTGTATGGAGAAATTAGTCGCATGCATTGCTCTTGTGTGATTTTGGCCCATTCCTCCACACAAGCAGTCTTCAAATCTTGAAGGTTCCGTGGGCTTCTTTTATGGACCTTGAGTTTCAGTTCATTCCACAGATTTTCCATTGGATTCAAGTCAGGTGATAGGCTGGGCCATTCCAGCGGCTTTATTTCTTTTTCTTTGAAACCAATTGAGCCTTTCCTTGGCGGCATGTTTTGGATCATTATCCTGATGAAATGTCCACCCTCATTTCATTTTCATCATCCTCGTAGATGGCAGCACATTTTTGTCAAGAATGTCTCAGTACATTTGCCCATTGATCCTTCCTTCAATGTGAGTTTTACCAGTACCATTTGCTGAAAAGCACTCCCACACCATCATGTTTCCACCTCCGAACTTCACTCTTGGTATGGTGTTTTTAGGGTAATGTGTAGGGCCATTTCTCCTCCAAACGTGGTGTGCATTATGGCATCCTACGAGTTTAATTTTGCTCTCATCAGACCAGACTATATTCTCCCAGTATTTAACTGGCTTGTCCAAATATTGTTCAACAAACTTTAAACGAGCTTTGACATGCTTTTTCTTTTTTTTTTTTTTTTTTTTTTTTTTTCTTCCAGCAAAGCGGTCTTGCGTGATGAGCGTGCATACAGGCCATGGCGGCGCAGTGCATTACTCACTGATTTCCTTGTAACAACAGTACCTGCTAATTCCAGGTCTTTTGAAGCTCTCCATAGGTGATCCTTGGCTCTTGGACAACTCTTCTGATTATTCTTTGTACTCCTCTGTCAGAAATCTTCCGAGGAGCACCTGATCAAGGCAAATCGATGGTGGTATGATTGGCTTTCCACTTACGTATTATGGCCCCAACCTTGTTCACTGGAACGTTCAGAAGCTTAGATATGCGCCTGTAACCAATGCCAACGTTATGTTTTGCAACAATTACTTTGTCATGGTTTTCAGACACATCTTATGCTGGGTAAGAGCAGAGAGCTGTCTGAAGACCATTGGTGACTCATCCCTTGACAATGAGACCTTTATATAGGCCATCAATTAGGGCTGAACCAGCTGATATTCATTTGCACAGACAAGGGGTTGGATTGCTGTTTGATTATTGAAAGAGTTTGTTTTCTTGGCTTTCCATGCCTTTTTGCACTTCTCTTTCTTCATGTGTTCAACACTTTTTCCCTGTCATTTCACATTATTACACACTTACACTAGTGCTTTTATATGTACGTATGTATGTATGTATGTATGTATGTATGTATGTATGTATGTATGTATGTATGTATGTATGTATGTATGTATGTATGTATGTATATGTGTATATATGTATGTATACATATATGTGTATATATATATGTATATATATATATATATATATATATATATATATATATATATATATATATATATATGTATGTATATATATATATATATATATATATATATATATATATATATATATATATATATATATATATATATATATATATATATATATATATATATATATATATATATATATGTATGTGTATATATGTGTATATATACATATATATATATATATATATATATATGTGTGTGTATATATATATATATATATATATACACAGGAAGTGCAGAATAGACATAATGATTAAAAAAATAAAAAAAAAAAAAGGAAAGCTCAGTAAGTCAAGTTTCTTCTCGCAACACAAAGCAGAAAAATCAACCGAACGACTGCTCGTAAGTCGAAAAACTTGGCAGCTTGGGCACTCGTAAGTCAAGCATGTTTCAAAAGATTTACATAGTTGTTTAATTTCATACTTGAAGGGTGGGCAGTCACTACAGAGACACAAATATTTGTATACAAAACATTAAGAAGTTGTAATTTTCCATCATATTTCCCTTTTTAATGTGGATTAAAGTGCAACGTGCATCAAGTACTTGATCAGAATACACGTTTCAATAACACTGCACTTGTTCTAAACAACTTTGACCAGAGCAGAAGTAAAAGAAACATCTGCACTATTGTGCAAGCACGGAGTTTACCAGAAGACCCTCAGTCGGGAGAAAAGTAACCACAAGACGATTCAGTTCCTCACACTTTTGGCAGATAAGATGCTTGTATCTGGGAGAAAATATGAATTATTGTTTTTTTAAAGCTCAGCCATATTATGTGGAAGTGTGAGGAACATTTTACTCATCACCACTCTGAAATTGTACAGAAACTCGGGAAAAAAACAGAATGATAACACTGGGGAACAATTTGAAAAAAATAAAATAAAATTCTGTTGAGTTAGATTTCTCTGCTGATTAAAACTAAAGTTGGCATGCTGATTCGGAAATTGGAGTCAGTTTTTTTCTAGCACGTCAAGTTTCTTCTCCGCAGCTTAACCTCCAGATAAGCAAAATGCCACTGATTAGCTGCCGTAAGACTTGCCAGCTGATTACAATCGGACTCATCTTTAGCTACGTGGCAGCTTATTTGTGCAGTCACAATTGAGACAGTGCTTTGAGGGGTGTGTGCAGCTCCCAATAGGTCAGTACTATCAATATCTGCAAACAGAAAGCTGGCATAGTAGGAATTAAGATGATTTGTGATGGCTTTTCTCTTAACCTTGTAACCATGGGCATACCGTTGTAAGTTCTATTTCGTTTTATGCTGTTTATTTTTAGTTTTCAAAGCTTGTAACTATTCCATCTTCGTCCTTTATTTACATACTTGTAAGTATATATTTCCTTTTTTTTTTTTTTACTTTCTTCTCACTATCTAAACTTCTGGTTTCAACTGTATATTCATACATATGTATATAGACGTACTAGTTTATATTTTAATAAATTAATACAAATACAGTGGGAGCTCAACTTACAAGTTTTCGAGGTAAGAGCCATCGCTTGAGTTGCAAACACAAATTATAGCGACGGTACGTAGGCTAAATGGTGGAAGTGAACTTCACACCAAGCAGCAGATATTGAACAATTCTTCCCAAAAATTCGGGCAAGTGCTTGCTTCAAGCTGTTTTTTCCATTCCCAGGTGAAGTTTAGAGATTTAAAAATGGAGAATTACACATTATGTATTCAGGCAAACAACATACCTTACGAAAGTCTACTAGCTTAATGCTAACACAAAATGCAAAATACCATAAACGGGGTAACGAAACTAGCATCAATGTCATGGTCGTTATAACCCTTTAAGCAATAGATATTTAAAAACTAACATTGCAAAAACGCATGTAGACAGACAATATAACAATACCCACAGGCATATATTCTTTATCCACTCTGTAAAATGACTAATGTTACTGCAGCTTAGTGAATCACTTAACTATGAAGCTCTTCTTCATGTATATGTACTGTATATTCCTTGTTTCATTGCAGTATTAAAATAATATATTTAAATAACTGAATTTTAAAAATGTCTCAATATTGATAAAAAAATAAAATTCATGAAAATGATGTTACATAAAATTATTAAATATAAAAATTGTGTTTTATCATATTATTGTGTATTAAATGTATGTTATACAATCTTTATTTTATAACATCCATCCATTTTCTGAGCTGCTTCTCCTCACTCGGGTCGCGGGCGCGCTGGAGCCTATCCCAGCTATCATCGGGCAGGAGGCGGGGTACACCCTGAACTGGTTGCCAGCCAATTGCAGGGTACTTACACACAAACAACCATTCACACTCACATTCACACCTACGGGCAATTTAGAGTTGTCAATTAGCCTACCATGCATGTTTTTGGGATATGGGAGGAAACCGGAGTGCCCGGAGAAAACCCGCGCAGGCACGGGGAGAACATCCAAACTCCACACAGGCAGGGATTGAACCCCGGTCCTCAGAACTGTGAGGCAGACGCTCTAACCAGACGTCCACCGTTCTGCTGCCGGTTGTAATCATTTAAAAGTCAATAAAAAAAATATAAAACCATATGAAGATAAATAAAGAGTAAAAATGTTTTATTTTATTTTATACACTGTAGATCAGACATGCCCAAAGTCCGGCCCCCGGGCCAAATCCGGCCCGTGTTCATATTTCCACTGGCCCGAAGCCTCTGTCATAAAACCAATAATATGTGGCCCGGCAGTACAAAATACACGCGCAATTTTATATTTCACCACAGGATGGCAGTAAACTTGTGGCTGAACTCTCGCGGGGTCGTTTTGTTCATGATCTGTTTTTTGCCCATTTCTTAAATGGCAACTGGAAGTAAGAAAAGGAAAGTTGATAGCGAGGGCCGACGTTTCCAGGACAAATGGAAGTCTGAATATTTTTTCACTGAGTTTAGAAACAACTGCGTCTGCCTAATTTGCTGTGTTCAAGGAGTTCAATATAAAGAGGCACGACCAGACGGAACATGCTAATTACGACAAGCTAACTGGGAACGAATGCAGTGAAAAATTGAAGCAACTGGAAGCTGGTTTAACGGCACAGCAACACTTTTTCACAAGAGCCAGTGAGTCGAATGAAAATACAACAAAGGCAAGCTATGAGGTGGCAACGCTGATTGCCAAGCACTGCAAACCTTTTACTGAGGGTGAATTTATTCAAGACTGTGTGATGACAATGGTGGAGAACATTTGTCCTGAGAAAAAGCAACAGTTCGCCAATGTTTTCCTGGCTCGTAGCACTGTGTCACGAAGAGGCGAAGAAGTTTCTTCTGATATTAAGAGACAGTTGGACGCAAAAGGAGTGGAGTTTGAATTTTTTTCGTGAGCCTGTGACGAAAGCACGGATGCATTCGACAGCGCTCAGTTACTGATTTTTTTTTTTTAGAGGATTGGACAGTGAAATGAACATGCGTGAAGAGCTACTTGACCTCCAGAGCCTTAAGGACCAAACAAGAGGGAAAGATGTATTTGCTTCTGTTTGTTCCGCCGTAGATGACATCAAATTACAGTGGAATAAAATCACGGGGATTATTACGGATGGCGCACCTGCCATGGTTGGCGAGCACACAAGCCTTCTGGAGCAAAATGCATTGATAAGCCAACTGTATTCACATATGAAAGCCTTTCGGACCAAGCTGCTACTTTTCATAACCCACCTGTCACAAACGCAGCCCAACACCACACATTTCCAATCTCTGCAAGAAATAATGACCTGTTTGACCAGCGCACAATATCAGTGCGCAAATGAGGAGGTATGCCGCAAACATCTCATCTCAGACTGAGGAGTTTCAACAGCGTTTCAGGGATTTTGCAACTATTGAAAAGGAGATCACGCTCTTTTCTTCTCCCGTTTCCGTGGATCTCAGTGACGTTCCAGCCCACCTGCAGTTGGAGCTCATTGAGCTGCAGTGTGACACGGAGTGTCGCAGCCGGTACCAACAACTCCCTCTTGTCAACTTTTACCAGCAGCTGGATAAAGACAGGTTCCGAGAGATTCGTACATTTGCTAAAAAAATGTTGCGCTTGTTTGGCTCGACATACTTGTGTGAGAAGACATTCTCAGTCATGAACATGAATAAGAACCGCGTGAGGACAAGACGAAGTGACTCCCACCTGCGCATTAAAACCACCGCTTTTGAGCCAGACCTGCCCCATTTACTGCAGTCGAGATCTAAGTGTCACCTTTCACATTAATGCAAACATGTTGTTTGTTGACTCTGATGAATAAAGTTTGAGTTTGAGTCAAATTTCATAAAAATACTTTATTTTGCATTTCATTAATTTTTATTTTAACCTTCATTTATCCAGGTCAGGCAGTTATCAGATCTACCTAGCAGCAGACAGCATAGTAAAACAAAGTAAAATAAAAATAAATACAAAAAGGCATTCCCCTCGTCGGTAGCATGTAAAATTAATGCTGGCCCGCATGACAATTTTTTTACGTCAATGTGGCCCCTGAGCCAAAATGTTTGGGCATCCCTGCTGTAGATAAACCGCAAAAAACAACTCTTCCTTTTCCTCTTTGTTTTGTATTTCTATTTATTCTGCATTAGTTCTGCTTGCAACCTGTCGTCTTCACAGGTCTCAGAGGGTGAGTCAATCTTGTCTTCCTCTTGATGTGCATTGTTTGTTTCATGTAGGATTTATTTCTTAGGCTGTATGATGAACCCTGAAATATAAAAAAAAAACAAAAAACCTAAAAATAAAAAACTGGTGATGCAGGTGCAGAACCTTTTTCCACAGCATCCACATCAGTCATGCACTGTCTGCCCTAAATGATTTTTCCAACCTGTCTGCAAGCACCTTTTTGCCCAAAGCGTGTCACAATTTCCTCCAAGGCAAAAATAAGACACACATCCATTCCTACGACAAGCTATGTTTGCATCTGTCCTAAAGCGTGTGAGGATTCAGTTCCCAAAATTGTGACTTCTTCTTTTTCTCATCCATCCAGTGTGGTTGTGAAAAAAGGCTTTGCTTCACTTTGCAGACTGCAGGTCACTGCGCTGCCTCCACATCTGTAGCAAGCATGGATGACTACATGGCAACCACAGAGGATTACTGGGTGAGTAGCTTTGTTTTTCTACCTAAGCGCCAAACTGCTGTAGAATATGTTTCAATATAACGTAAATCACACGATATCAGAACATTCCTGTTTTATATCACAAGATTAGTTTCTAGAGCGGCGGCATGGTGAACAACTGGTTAGCACATCTGCCTCCCAGTTCTGAGGACCGGGGTTCAAATCCCGTTTGCATGTTCTCCCCGTGCCTGCGTGGTTTTTTTCCGGGTACTCCGGTTTCCTTCCACATCCCAAAAACATGCAGAGTAGGTTAATTGCAGACTTGGAGTGCCAGGAGAAAACCCACACAGGCACGGGGGGAGAACATGCAAACTCCACACAGGTCCTCAGAACTGTGAGGCAGACGCTCTCACCAATCGTCCACCGTGGCGCCGGTACACACACGCAAAAAATAAAAATAAAATAAAAAAACTGCCCGAACCAGTCCAATGGTGCACGCCATTGTGATACAAATGAGGAACCCTTTTCCAAAACTTCCATAGACTTTATATTTACAAGGAATTCATTGGCTCAGTGTGCGGCCAATTAAAAAATATATCTTAGTGTCTTCACAATGGCTGGCATAGCAAAGGTTAATCATATTTTTGAAAAGAGCTCTTTAAAAAAATTGTTTGGAAGCCTTTTTAGGGGATGCAAAATTGTGATTGAGATTCCCCTCCTCTAACAACAAAAAAGTTTAAAATTGCCTATCGATGCCACAAGATTGCGCCAAAGTATTACATGAAACTTCTCAACTCACTTTAACTTAGTTCCTTGGCACCAAGATTCCACAGGATGGCTTCAAAGCACGACATAAAGCTCCTAAACTCACGTCAACATAGTTCCGTGCCACCAAGATTCCACATGATGGCGGCAAAGCACTACATGAAGCTCCTCAACTAACTTCAATATAGTTCCTTGGCACCAAGATTCCACAGGATGGCTTCAAGGCAGTACATAAAGCTCCTAAACTCACTTCAACATAGTTCCGTGCCACCAAGATTCCACATGATGGCGCCAAAGCAGTCCATGAAGCTCCTCAACTAACTTCAATATAGTTCCTTGGCACCAAGATGCCTCAATCACTATTCACGTCATGGGAAGAGAGACGGAAGACTGTATATGAATTTTGTTGATTAAAGGAAACGACGATCTTGTGTGTCATCCCCATCTGCAGATATTTGACTATGACAACTACACGTTGTCCCCCGAAACCAGCAAGACGTACGCGGCCCCCTGCCCCCACAAGGACATCTACACTTTTGCGCAGAGGTACCTGCCGGTCGTCTACAGCCTGGTCTTCTTCCTGGCCGTGGCGGGCAACGTGCTGGTGCTCTGCGTGATCCGACGCTACCGTAACTCCCGCGGAGGCCGCGTCTGCTCATTCTCCCTGACCGACACATTCCTCCTCCACCTGGCCATCTCCGACCTGCTCCTGGCCTTAACGCTGCCGCTCTTCGCCACGCAGTGGGCCCACCAGTGGGTGTTCGGCGAGGCGGTCTGCAAGATCTCCGGCGCTCTGTTCTCGCTCAACCGCTACAGTGGCATCCTTTTCCTGGCCTGCATCAGTTTCGACCGCTACATGGCCATCGTCCACGCCGTCGGCTCCGGCTGGAAGCGCAACAACACCTGCCAGGCCCAGGTGGCCTGCGCTTTTATTTGGGTGGGCTGCCTGGCCCTCGGCGGGGTGGACATTGCCTTCAAGCAGGTGGGCGAGGTGAAAATCGGAGACGGGCAGGGGCCTCTCTTGTGCCAGGTGTGGTTCACCGACAACGCTGCGCAGTGGCAGGCCGGCCTGCAGCTGGTCAGTGTGAGTCTGGGCTTCGGACTTCCGCTCCTGATCATGCTTTACTGCTACATCCGGATTTTCCGCTCGCTGTGCAATGCCACCCGCCGGCAAAAGCGCAAGTCCCTACGTCTCATCATCTCGCTGGTGTCCATCTTCGTGGTCTGCTGGGCGCCGTACAACGGCTTCCAGCTGGCCGACAGCCTGCAGAGGCTGGACGTCGTGCTCGGGGGTTGCCGGTTCGGCCGCATCGTAGACATGGGCACGGTGATCACCGAGAGCGTGGGGCTGTCGCACTGCGCCCTTAACCCGCTGCTGTACGGCTTCGTGGGGGTCAAGTTCCGCAGGGAGATGGCTCGGATGTGCAAGGGGCTGCTGGGAAAGAGAGGCTGGCTAGGAATGGAGGAATGGAGGGAGAGGAAGCGGAAAACAACCAGCTCCTACAGCTCGGCCGATAGCGAAAACACCTCCTACTCGGTAATGGTGGGAAAATGATTGAGAAGCAGTGTGTCCAAAAGGTAGCTCTCCAAATGTTTTAGAGTAGCTGGTCAAATGGTTCAAGAAGAGTTCCACTTTTTCACTTTGCTGTACTTGCTCCACTCCGCTGTGGCCAACCATGGAACCTCTCAAGTCAGATGCAAATTTTCAAATGCCTTGCACTTAAAAACATAATCCCGTGAACTCCCATTTATTTGCTGGGATACTTTCTGTAGTTCAGGGGCCACATTAATTTGATGTCAAAGTAGATGAGCCACTCAACTCATAGTATACTTAAATTACAATCAACTTTTTCCTTTTTTAAAATCTAAAGCAATGCAAGTACATGAAGAAAATCTTCAGATTCAATGAAATTTTATGATCGTTTTGCAAAAAAAAAAACAAAAAAAAAGATTTCTTAAGAAAAGTATGTGTGCATAAAAACTGATCACAGCGATTGTATCTAAAAGGCACAAACCTTGAAGTCAAAGGTATTTGGGACTCCACAAATATAGTTTTGATATACAGGAAGTCCTCGAGTTACGACGTACTCGACCTACGACGTTTCGATTTGGCGACGCCCGCGCCTCGTCCGCCATTTTGTCCCCAGCACCATAGTGTTTCTGCTTCGCTAGTGCATAGTGCTTGTCTGTGTTTGTGCGGCGGGGGTATCTTTGCCTTTTTCGCCCTCCTTTTTTTCTCACTCTCAGCAGTAATGGTAAGTACAGCATCTTATTTTTTTTATTTTAATGTATTTTATACGAAGTGTTAACCTTTCCTGCTACGGTCCCCTGACCGTGGTCGGGAGACGCAGGGCTTAACTCCCTTCTCTCGTTGCACAGCTAAAATGGGTGGCGGCAACAATAAAGCGCTTTAATGGCTTTATTAGCTCATCTGCACATTCAACGTCAACGGGTCCTCCGCTAAACGCTACTCTTCCCCGGTCGCCGTCACTACACTTGCTACTGTACGCACTCGCACCTGCGCGCACTCCTTCCTTCTTCGCAGTCCCGTCTCACTCCCACATCGACGCACACCCCCACACACACTGAGCTTGCTGTCACAATCACGCGGGACGATACCCGTAACAGAAGTATTTCGACGTAAATTTGGACTTTAACGGTGAAATCCGACTTACGCGGAAATTCGTGTTACGTCGCCAGCGTAGGAACGGAAGTCGTTCGTAAATCGAGGACTTCCTGTCGTAATTTCACTTTGAAATTAAATCAAGTTATGAAGACCGAGGAATTATTACCACTCCATTTTCTACATGAGCATCATAATTCTTAAAATTCGTAAAATTCTCTCGTATGTTTTCATCCTAAACACCATAGTCGACTGCTTTTCGCCCACGGACCGTATGTTTGACGCACCTGTCCTATACCATCTGCAATAGGTACAAATCTGCGATATAGAGAGACCATTTTATTGGATTTTATTTTTCCTACTCATTTTGCCCCTCCCACAAGCTTTAAACACATTTAAACTTAATTAGGGCCTTGCTTTGCCCGTGAGTGTCTGAGTGTAAGCAGTGGCCGACAGCAGCTCCTGCATGGGTACACTTGTTGTGTTTTACTGTTCTCCCTGCGTTGAATAAATGGTTGAAAAGTGCATCGGCAACCGTGTCTCTCCGTTCCCATATGTGAGAGCATTACATTCAGTAGATTTACCGTAAAAAAACAAGAAAGATCGCTTCAAAAAACACGATCTAGCAGGGGCGCGAACGATCAACCGCGACATGGCGGGGGAACGCTGTAGATCGCAAAAGTCTGAAAACCAAGTTGTATTGAATGCACCACACAGAATAATTAAATAACGATAGAGGAGGATGAGCTTCTCTGGTATTTATCTCTCAATGTTGCATGACATTCTTCTCTTACTAGAATAAATGAACAACTTTTCCCTCATTTAAAAAAAAAAAAAGTGTATTTTCAGGACATAAGTCCCAATCGTATGTGGGAAAAAAAGTTCTCAAAGTACATCTTTGAGGGGAAAAAACCCCCAGATATTTTCAAAAAAACAAGTCGGATACAAAAGGCTCCAGCACACATGTAACCTTAGTGAGGATAAGCCGTACAGAGAATGGATAGATGGAAGTCACTTAGTTTTTTTGAGAAAAAAATATTATGTTATTATTATGACAATAATAATAATAATAAAAAAAAGTCACCAATTTCCCCCCAAAATTGTTGTATATTGTTGAAAAACGTTATATCCCCCCCCCCCCCCCCCCCCTCCACAAAGTAAAATGTCACACTGTATATGTATTTTTTAAAAGTGGTGTATTTTCTTGAAAAGCTTTTGAGATAAAGTTGTATATTTTTGAGGAAAAACAGTCCCATATGTTTAGCCAAAAAGTTGCATTTAAAAAAAAAAAAAAAAAAAAACCCGAATCTTCTGACCATGTAATTACATATTTTGCCAAGAAAAAAATCACACATATCTTTGATAAATATATAGTCACCTCATGCAGTAGTTCTCAAACTTTTTACACCAGGTATAGGCTAGAAAAATCATTAGCTCTCAATGTACCACCATAATGACAACATTAAAATACAGTCGCGTACTGGGCCTAAGTGTTCGCCCAAATCAAGACATAGATTTTATTCCTAAAAAGTATATTTCATATTATTGAAAGCCACTGTAACATTATGTACAGTTTGAACATGAATACTGTCCTTCAATAAGGGGGAAAAAACTGTTCTTGAATAGTGATTCAAATGAAATGTAAAATCAAATAAAAATGTGTATGTACTTTCTTTCAATTAACATTTTTTAACGATTAAATGCAAATGGATTGAACTTAAAACTTAAATACAACGGAACTGCATTTAACAAATGCACATTGCTGGATTTGAAAACAGTTTAAGCCACTGTAACGTTACAGAGTTTGAACATTTCATTCTGTGATGCTGTTGCATACCACGAGAGGGAGCGCGCTTTGAGAATCATTGATCGAATTGTACATTTGGGAGAAAAAAAATGGTGTTGTTGGAAAAAGTTGTAATCAAAGGAGACATATTTTTGAAAATTAAAAGTTGTATGTTTTCAATGAAAAATAGAACAATGTTATTCGAGAGGAGACTGAGGGCAGCGATAAAAGGGACCGTTGCAGCAGAGTGGAGACTCTGGAATATAGTTAGAGTTTAGGGGTGAATCTGCATGGGAAACTGCCGCGAAATAAAATGTCAGGTGAATAAAGACTGGAAAATGTTCTCTGTGGATATGATGCCGCTTCATGCATTTTATCGTCACTTTCGATATTTCCTTGAATGCTCTTTTGTGTTGTTGATTTTATTTTTTTTGTGTGTATGGTCATCTTATGAAATAGTTTGATTTCTTCGCACTTGTTTGCTCGCTAAGTCGTTTGTACGTAGTCTGACACATACCTGGGAATGTAATCATGCCCTTCTCCTTTAGCATGAAAACAAGCTGGTTTGAGTGAAATGAAAAAAGAAAAAAAAAAGTGGACAATTCTGCTGACTTTGTCTTTTTTTCCCCTTTTTTCCACCCCGCTCCAAACATACAGCTGCATGCCTGCAGTCTGTGTTGCAAAACAAAAGAGGAAATGATTGTGACTCATGTATGAGGTTAAATATGGAACCCAACTGTCAGTATTAGTTATGTGCTAATATTTGTGTGATAGATTTTTTGGGGGGGGAATAAAACTGTCTTCTTCTGATTTACTTTTTAGCATGATGCCAAGTGTGTATTATCGAGGAAAGAGTTGTATATTTTTGAGGAATAAAGTCTCAATTCTACAAAAATGAAGTCATACATCATAGAGAAAAAAAGATTTTCCACATCACAGATCATCCACAACGTAGGTGTATATTTGTAAGAAAAAAAACCAAGTCATAATCTCACTAGAATGGCCATTGTAATCTTATTCATATAAAGTTGTACATTTTTGAGAAAAAAAGATATAATATTACTAGAATAAAGTCTATCTTTTACATAATACAAGATGTGTTTTTTGAGAAATCAACAATATATTTCCAATAAGGAAAATTTAATTGTACAAGAATGAGGTCTATATATATTGTAATATAATGTAATACAATATTCTAATATATATATATATATATATATATATATATATATTACGAAAAAAAAGTTACTTTTTTAAGAGAAAAAAAATCATGCTTTCTACTATATATATATATAGAGAGAGAGAGACATTTGAAGGAAAAGTTACATATTTAAGGAAAAAGGGTATATTTTCAAGAAATAAAAATATTTCCAAGAAAAACGTTGAAAAATATAAATTTGTATATTTTTATATTTTTACGAAAAATAGTAATAATAAAATTACTATTTTTAAAAAATAGTAAAAAAAATATGTATATTTTTTTAGAAAAGAAAGTTGAGATACTGCAATAAAAATGTAGTATTTTTTTCAAGAAATAAGTTTTATATTAAGGAGGAAAAGGTAATCATTGTATTTTTTTTAAATCTTACTCGATAGTTATAGTTATATATAGTCCTATATTATTCAGGAAAAAAACAATTATATTTTAAAGTGAAATAATACTTTAGAGAAAAAAGTAGCAATATCGGCAAGAATAAGTAAATTTTCACATAAAACGTATATTTAAAAAAAAATAAAGTCTGTCTTACAAGAAAGGAAAAGCTGTAATCTTAGTAATATAAACTTGTGTATATATATATATTTGGGGGAAAAAAGATTGTCGACGCCCTCTATGTGGTCAGCTGCTGTCATTGCGCTTGCTTTGTGTCCCTCTTTGTTCACAAGCGTCAAGTCAGCGCCTCCCTTGTCCGGATGTTTTGAAGCTCGCGAATATAGCCTTCAAAATAAAGTTTTTCCGATACATATTCCACATTAGACCGATATATTACGTTCGGTTCGAATTCTATAACATGTTTAACTATCACAATTAAGGACTGAATCACAATTCGTTCATTTGACGGAGTTATAGTACTGTAGGAAAGGCGGTAAGATTTTAATTTGAAAAGCACGCAAGCGGTCTCTTGGGTCGTGGTTTTTGAGGAATATGGCTGTTCGCAGGTCTGAGCTGAAATTTGTTTATAGGAATCGAGAGGCGGAGACTTAATTAGTCATTAAATCCTTTCGCAATTTAACAAGACACCTCGTTGTTGCCGAGTGTCTTTATTGTTCTAGTTTTCTCTCTCCGTGTGTTGTTTTTGGTTGCTTCAGTCCCCACCGCGCGTTTCTCAACTCCGACCCCCCCCCCCGTCAGTTTAAAAGGAATTGGGATCTTCTGGGTTTCGTTTTACGTCTTGATTTGAAGTCCTGCAGAACCCACCCAACTCACCCCAAAAACAGTTAAATTTGACCGCGCGTAGTGGTGGAGAGGTGTGATTTTTCCCCCCTGTTTTTCACTATCACGCTGAACCTTGCAGCTGTCATCTTCTGTTAAAGGTGAGCACAATTATTATGATCATTATTTTTCAACGTCTGCCACACAATATTCTTATGTTAATTGCAGGGGTGGAACAATTTATCCATTAATCAACAACGAATCGATTATCAAATTCATTGAGACTATTTTGATAATTGATTAATCGTTGAGAACCATTGTTTAACTTGTCCCAATGCTCCGATTTCAACCCCCCAACAGTAAATATTCTCAGTTTTCTGTAGTCCTTTCTACAAAATAATTATCAACATTTTTGCCTATTTTCTGACATGTTACGGACCAAAACAGTAACTGAATCATAACCACTTTGTGCATTTTCTGCACTGTCAAATTTAAATTAAAAACTTTTTGAATAAATGAATCAGTATTGTTCATTCATGCATTCATTTCCCATACCGCTTCTCCTCACTAGGACCGCAGGGGTGCTGGAGCCTAGCCCAGCTGACTCTGGGCGAGAGGTGGGATAAACCCTGAACTGGTCGCAGGGCACTTATAAACAAACAACCAATCACACTCACATTCACACCTACGGGCAATTTAGAGTCTTCAATTAACCTACCACGCATGTTTTGGGGATGTGGGAGGAAACCGGAGTACCCGGAGAAAACCCACGAAGGCACGGGGATAACATGCAAACTCCACGCAGGCGAGGCCGGATTCGAAACCAGGTCCTCAGAACTGTGAGGCAGATATGCTAACCAGTTGTTCACCGTGCCACCAATTGGTATTGTAGTTGTTATTATTATTTTTATAAATTCCTTTCTTGGTTCTCTAAAATAGTTTTTCTTCACTCTGTGAGATGCATCCCTCTGAGTCTGACATAAAGAATCAAGTGAAGTCAAAATGGATGGAAATAAAAAAAAATTGTTTTATCCCAGTCATTGCTTATTCAAAAAAAATATTGACAGATTCATCATTTACTAAAATATTATTAGTCGCAGCCCTAGATACTTTGGTGGGGGAGTTGTGATTGGGCATAATGCTCAATAAATTTAGTTGGTTTGACTTGACTTCAGTTAAGTAACTCGTCCGCATGTGTCTCTGACAACAGAGCCATATTTTGTTTTCACGATGTGGTTTAGTGTTTGAGGGAAAATATTCCCACACATATATGGTAGGTGTGGAACAGTCCACCAAAAATCACGGTGCAAGATCTACCTGGGTTTTAAGGTCTCAATTTGGTTCAAGTTGGGGACAGTAAAGGAAGAAAAGTGCTTATGTATTATCGAGAAGACATTTCCAACAGCGAGCTATACCTTCTCCAATAAATGATTTTAAAATAAAGAAGAGTGAAATAAAAACAACTTTCTTTTTCGGAAAGTGCAACATCGAGTGCAAGACTAACAGTTTGAACAGTGTGAATTATTCTGCTATCAAATCACTAATAATGGCATTTGCTATTGCTTTGGCTCCTCCGAAAGAGCCTAGGAGAAGCTGTTTAAATATCGCTGGAAGTTGTGTTTGCGCAGCAGTATCTTTTAATTTTTATTTTGTTTTATTTTATTTTTTTTTGCCAGAGAATGAGCTGCATTGTATTTGTGTACGACATAGACGTGTGGCTATGTCACGCGACCTAATATGGTCCATGTGGGAACGCCGAATAATCTGAATACAATTACATGTAATGTTACAACCCAAGTATACGGTGAACCAAACACTGACAGTCTAAATTTCTTTTGGTGCGTGTGGGAAGTTCACTGTCATCCTTGTCAATATTTTAGGCAGCATGGTGGACAACTGGTGAGCACATCTGCCTCACAGTACTGAGGACATGGGTTCGAATGCGGCCTCGCCTGCGTGGAGTTTGCATGTATTCCCCGTGACTGCGTGGGTACTCCGGTTTCCTCCCACATCCCCAAAAATTAGGCTCCAGCACGCTTGTGACCCTAGTGAGCATAAGCGGTATGGAAGATGAATGGCTAAATTAATAAAATATTTTAAAATCTAAAAAAAGGAAAACCCCAATTCCAATGAAGTTGGGACGTTGTGTTAAACATAAATAAAAACAGAATACAATGATTTGCAAATCATATTCGACCTATATTTAATTGAATACACTACAAAGACAAGACATTTAATGTTCAAACTGATCAACTTTATTGTTTTTAGCAAATAATCATTAACTTGGAATTTTATGGCTGCAACACGTTCCAAAAAAGCTGGGACAGGGTCATGTTTACCACTGTGTTACATCACCTTCTCTTTGAACAACATTCAATAAACGTTTGGGAACTGAGGACACTAATTGTTGAAGCTTTGTAGGTGGAATTCTTTCCCATTCTTGCTTGATGTACAGCTTCAGCTGTTCAACAGTCCGGGTTCTCCGTTGTCGTATTTTACGCTTCATAATGCGCCACACATTTTCAATGAGAGACCGGTCTGGACTGCAGGCAGGCCAGTCTAATACCCGCACTCTTTTACTACGAAGCCACGCTGTTGTAACACGTGCAGAATGTGGTTTGGCACTGTCTTGCTGACATAAGCAGGGGTGTCCATGAAAAAGATGTTGCTTGGATGGCAGCATATGTTTCTCCAAAACCTGTATGTACCTTTCAGCATTAATTGTGACTTCACAGATGTGTAGGTTACCCCTGCTGTTGGCACTAACACAGCCCCATACCATCACAGATGCTGGCTTTTGAATTTTGCGTCCATAACAGTCCGGATGGTTCTTTTCCTCTTTGGCCCAGAGGACACGACATCCCCAATTTCCAAAAACAACTTGAAATGTGGACTCGTCGGACCACAGAACACTTTTCCACTTTGCACCAGTCCATCTTAGATGAACTCGGGCCCAGAGAAGCCGGCGGCGTTTCTGGGTGTTGTTGATAAATGGCTTTTCCTTTGCATAGTAGAGTTTCAAGTTGCACTTACGGATGTAGCCCCGAATTGTATTTACTGACATTGGTTTTCTAAAGTGTTCCCGAGCCCACGTGGTGATATCCTTTACACATTGATGTCGGTTTTTGATGCAGTGCCGCCTGAGGGATCGAAGGTCACGGCCATTCAATGTTGGTTTTCGGCCTTGCCGCTCACATGCAGTGATTTCTCCAGATTCTCTGAACCTTTTGATGATATTATGGACCGTAGATGATGAAATCCCTAAATTCCTTGCAATTGTACGTTGAGGAAGATTGTCCTTAAACTGTTCGACTATTTTCTCACGCACTTGTTCACAAAGACGTGAACCTCGCCCCATCTTTGCTTGTGAATGACTGAGCAATTTAGGGAAGCTCCTTTTATACCCAATCATGGCAACCACCTGGTCCCAATTAGCCTGTTCACCTGTGGGGTGTTCCAAACAGGTGTTGGATGAGCATTCCTCAACTTTCTCAGTCTTTTTTGCCACCTGTCCCAGCTTTTTTGGAACATAAAAGTCTAAGTTAATGATTATTTGCTAAAAACAATAAAGTTTATCAGTTTGAATATTAAATATCTTGTCTTTGTAGTGTATTTCATTAAACATAAGTTGAAAATGATTTGAAAATCATTGTATTCTGTTTTTATTTTTGTTAAAAAAGTTTGTTTTTTAAAAAAGTTTGGATGTTACAAGACATTGCTATATTTTTAAATATTATAAGAAATGTTTGGAAAAAGTCCGTTTTTTAAAGAATATTTAAAAAATGCATGACAGTTGAATGTGCCAAGATATTTCACTGTTTTTAAAATCTTTTTTAAATGTACAGAAAAGTTAAATGTTACAAGATAGCCCAAATGTGTTTTATTTAAAGTGTTTAAAAAAATCTAAAACAAAATTAAATTTTACAAGAGATTACACTTTAGTTTTCATTGGAAATATTTTACAAATGTTAAAAAAAGGTTACATGTTGCAAGATACTGTATTCCACTATTAAGTTTTGAATATTTAAGAAATTACAAAAATACACAATGTTAAAATATTTTTGTATTTTATTTCATTTTAAATATTATTGAATTATAAAAAAAATAATATAATAACAGCGCAAATATTTTTTTAATTGGAAATATTTTTAAAATGTATCGTTTTATTTTGGATTTGAAAAATTCAATAGCTAGATCTAAAAATAATTAATATAATGTTGATGTCAATATAATTAACAGCCCTACTTTTATGTAGTAAATGCGAAAACATTCAGATGTGCTCAGATGCTTGTTTACCCAGGCAAAATTTGTAAGATGTGTACAATTCTTGAAAGAAAACATGAAGGACCAGGCGAAACACATTTCATTTTATTTTAATAGGATTCAATTTAAACTGTTAAGCATTTCAGAAAAACACAAAACATTTAGTTGACATACATGATTTGCTTTCGCGGGCCACATAGAATTATGTTCGGATCTGGCCCCCGGGCATGGAGTTTGACACGGTTTGTTTGAAATTTTTTATTGGAAGTAAAATTTCTATTTAACTTACGTGCAATACATTTTTAATTGAATTATTTAATTTTTTTTTATTTTCTTATTTTCAAGCTAGTGTTCATAATGTACATAATGTTACAGTGGCTTACAGTAATATTAACTCAACTTTTAAGCAATAAAACCTCTTTCTCGCTTCTGATGAACACTTGGGCTGCAGCTCTCAAATATTTTTCGAACTTTGTATTCTTCCGATTATCCTGTTGATTAATCGGATAAAAATGTAAAACTTATTTCTACACGGAGCGGTGTGTGCAGTCACATCTCTCCAAAGCTTCGAGGCAGAGATTTTACGGCTGCCTTTTTTTGTAATTGAATTATTTAATTTATTCGCTCAATCTTTTCAACCTGTAATTGAACACTTAGGCCTAATACTTTATTGAGTTTGAATGTTGGCCAGTATGGTGGTGCTTGGGGAGATCAGTAGTTTTTTTTGTAGGTGGTACTTGGTGTAAATAGTTTGAGAACCACTGCTCTAGTGTACACCACACACCATAAGAGCAGCACTTACTGGAAGCTCTTGATACACATCTCACTGCTTGGTGTTATTGCTACAATTTGTCATCTGATCATTGCATAGATTACCCATGACATTTGCATTTACCGCATGTGAATTAAAAAGCAGAAGTGTTCTCATTTGCTCACATCAGGGTGGTGTTCCTGACGCTCAGCTTTGTCAATGAGTGTGTGTGGGGGGGGCTTCCGATTTGAACCCACTCGCTGCTCTTGCCTCATACAATGATATCACAGTACACCATGTGAGACCTCAGCCTGTATTCTTTAAAAGCACTCTGGCATGGACGTTCTCAAAACTTCACACGCACGCACAGACAGAGAGGATTAAACCAGTTCAGCTGTATAAGCGCATTCTGAAGACGGCACTGTTGTCTACGCAGTAGCAGGACCAAGATGGACGTCAACCTGGACGGATTGTTCCGGCTTAACGTCAGCTACGACTACGACGATGACTACGCGTACAAAGACGATGACCCGGAGTCCCAGGGCAGCCAGGCAGTGTGGATCCCGCTCGTCTACTCGGTCGTTCTGATCCTCGGCCTGTTCGGGAACGGGCTGCTGCTGGCGACACTGGCACTGAAGAAGCGAGCGTGGAGGACGTCGGACATCTTCATTCTCCACCTGAGTGTCGCCGACATCCTGCTGCTGGTCACGCTGCCACTGTGGGCGGCACAGGCCACCCAGAGTTGCGGATGGTGCATCGGACTCGCTCTTTGCAGAATCAGCGCAGTTATTTTTAAGGTTTGGGCTGTTTTGTTCCCCCCTCACACTCACTTTCTGAACACATGAGGCAAAACTACATCCGAAATGTAATATGTAACTTCAGAAGAGGCAAAACTACTTTCACTCTGTAGTTAAGTAAAACTAATACTAATACTAAAAGTACAATACTGCTGTAACTTTAGAGTAATATAACTCAAGTAAAAATAAAAATTAGTCCTATGAATAATAAGTATTCAGTGAAAAAGCTACTCAAGTACTGAGTAAATGATATAGGTTACCATTTTTACCATTTTTTGTTTTTAGTCAAAGCATGAATATCAAATAGAACAGAACAAAAATATAAAATAGGAACATGCAAATTCAAATACATTGGTGCCCAGAGATACAAGTTTAATTTGTATGCATCTCAAAACATTTGTATCTCAAACCATCTTCCCCTATTGAAATAAATGGAAATGCAACTAGAAACAAACAACCATTCACACCTACGGGCAATCTAGAGTCTTCAGTTAACCTACCACTCATGTTTTTCGGATGTGGAAGGAAACTAGGAGTCCCTGGAGAAAACCCACGCAGGCACGGGGAGAACACGCAAACTCCACACAGGCGGGGGCTGCGATTTGAACCACGGTCCTCAGAACTGTGTGGCGGATGTGCTAACGAGTTGTCCATCGTGCCTCCTCTTTTTTTTTTTTTCCCCATCCATCCATCCATTTACTGAGCCGCTTCTCCTCACGAGGGTCGCGGGCGTGCTGGAGCCTATCCCAGCTGTCATCGGGCAGGAGGCGGGGTACACCCTGGGCTGGTTGCCAGCCAATCGCAGGGCACATACAAACAAACAACCATTCGCACTCACATTCACACCTACAGGCAATTTAGAGTCACCAATTAATGCATGTTTTTGGGATGTGGGAGGAAACCGGAGTGCCCGGAGCAAACCCACGCAGGCACGGGGAGAACATGCAAACGCCACACAGGCGGGGCTGGGATTTGAACCACGGTCCTCAGAACTGTGAGGCGAATGTGCTAACTAGTTGCTAACATCGTGCCTCCTCTTTTTTTTTTTTTTCTCCCATCACAATACAAATTTAACTCATTAGTATCAGTCAAAATCACTTTTCTGCATGACATGTTTCTTTTGACAAAAAGCTAGTTTTGGTTTGGTGAAACCAACCCATCTAAAGAATGAAAAAATATCGTAATAGACTTTTTTTTACTGGTTAAAAAAAAAAAGAGACTTGGTAGATTTGGTGTTTATATTTTCACAGAACACAATATTCTGTGGGTCTTGAAAGATGAGTCAAAATGCTCTAAAACAGCTGCTGATATTGGAAGCCCCGTTTTGAGTCGTAAATGTGTTAAAAAGTACATCCTCCATCATATGCCCCCTTTAAACTAAATCACATTGTTTTCCTCTCCCTAGCTAAACTTCTTCTGCGGGATTTTTCTCCTGACCATCATTTGTTTGGACCGTTACCTGTCGTTGGTCCACGCCAAGCAGCTGTACTCCCACAAGAAGCCCATGTTGGCCCACCTCAGCTGCCTGTCGGTGTGGCTCGTCTCCCTGCTTCTCACCGTCCCCGAGTGGCTCTCCGTGGCGTTGGAGCGGCACCCGTGGAAGGAGGAGAGGGCCCAGTGCGTCCTCAGCCTCTACCCCACCAACAAGCGCTTGGCATCGCGCCTTCCCCACCACGTGCTCAGCGCGGCCTCCGCCATCGTCATCGGCTTCTCGTGCGCGATGCCGTGGCTCCAGCGCCCTGCCAAAACACTCCGTAAGAGGGTGGTCACGCTCATCCTAGTGGGGGTCTTCTCGCTCTGCTGGATTCCGTATAATGTCGCGCTCGTCGCAGACACATTCAGAGGGGCAGAGAACACCTCCAACGGTTCGTCCGGTCTTCCCCAAAGTTCCCGGAGGACCTCTCTGACAGTCACGGCGGCATTGGGCTGCGTCCACGCCTGCCTCAGGCCGTTGCTCTACCTCGGCCTGAGCAGCGATTTTAGGAAGTGGACCCTGGCGGCGTTGAGTTGCGTCAGAGCAGAACCTAAGGGGTCGGTGTGGGAATTGGGCGTGGGCGACGACGCCTCGCTCGAGCAGAGCCCCGAGACGGAGGAGCTTAAGCAGATTGCCAGTGTGGAGCAGCAAGTGCAGTCTAAAATGGCCACGTAGCAGAGGTGGGGAACTCGAAGCAAGTTGTTCAATTCAAACTTTAGTCACCAGTTTTAAGACTTGGGACTTGCTTGGCTAAAACATATGATAGACTCGAATCGACTTGACTTTGACTTGATATTCATGAGCCTTGACGACTTCAACCTGAATTACAGTGGTACCTTGACATACCAATGCCTCAATTACAGGTTTTTCGAGTTACAAGCTATTGCATCGTCGATTTTTTTGAGCATTTTGTTGCGAGCCAAAATTGTACATACAAGTGAAGAGGGAAGAAAATGGAGCACTGTAATACACTCCCGTGTGGGCAAGGAAGGACACACTTACCAATGCACTTTCAGCCATTTATTGAACAGGACCAGCAGCTAAACAAATAAAAAAATGAAAACACACGCACAAGGAGCATGGAACAGATGTCACCATGTGGGTAATGGCTGACCTGAGCTGAAGTCAGAGCTCCTGACTTCACTCACGAGGCCACACCCCCCTTAAAGGCACCCGTCAAACACAAATACACCGCTCTGTGTGTTTGCGTGTGAGACTTGCGGCTGAATTGCACTTCTTAAAACTAATGTATTTCTTTACATTCTATTTTATTATGTATTTATATTTTTCAATACAGTGATATTTTTCTTTATGAAAACATACAACAAATATTGTGGTGGTTTTGGGAGGCTGAAACGATGAATGGCATTTCCATTCATTTTATTGGGGAAAAAATGTATTTGATATATGAGTAAATTTGAGTTGCGAGTTTGGTCATGTAACAAACTAAACTCATAAGGTAGCACTGTCTTGGCTGTTTACACTTCAAAATCAGCATTTTCAAGATGTGCCATTTGTTCTGCTTTTAAACAAATGTTATTTTCTGTGTCGTGCATGCAAACCTGGCAACCCACCAGTACGCTATGATGCAAAAAACATGTGAAGAGCTCAGAAGATAATTCAATTTGGTTTCGAGGATTATGTTTTTGATGAAATAGAGAAAAAGAGAAAAGCAACATGCAGGATTTGCAACTCGAGAGATGAGACCCAACACCCACAACATCTAACTTCATGAGTAAACTGTCAACTTCACAGTTTAGCTAACCTACAGCTGGTCAAATGTAGGCTTGAAGACAGTTATGCGTTTCATTGAAAACACAATCAAGTAATAGACAATGTGGAGACGAGTTTGGAACCATTAAAAACGGTAATTGTGAGCATGTTGGCACAGCTAACGAACACAAGTACCGATAGTGTTGACAGTACATGCTAATACCAAGTGGCTAACGTGCAACTGAGCAAGAATACACTTGACTCGTGAGCTGCTTAACCCAAGTAATGACTCGACTCGACTTGCTTGACATTTAGTGGAAACTCGAAATTGACTTGCTTGATTTTTGCCAAAGTAACAGAATAATAATGATAAGTACCTCTGCCACATAGGTCATGATTATTTTCTTACTGATGCACTCTCAAAGGGAAGTTAGTGTCATGTGCGTCACAGACCGAGGAGGTGTGATGACTTTTATTGTCATGGGGAGTGTGTAATATATTTAACCACTGTTTCACATTTCTTTGTCACTTTGTGTACATATGTTTTTAATGCCTGTATTTTAATAGTCGCTGTTATTGCAAACTTGTGTTGTCTCATACACTGCCTAACCCTCCTAAAAAAAAAAAAAAAAAAAAGTCTGCTTTTACCAAAGCAATTAGATACGTGCCCTTCTTCCTGGTCTCAAATTCTTGGTCTTGGTCTCAAAGTGGTCTTGATTTTGACTTGGTCTCCAAGGCTTGGTCTTGACTTGTCTTCAAAGTCTTGTTCCCAAAGTCTGGGTCTTGACTTGGCCACAAAGACTTTGTATTGACTTGGCCTCAAAGTCTTGGTCTTAAAGTCTGGGTCTTGACTTGGCATCTAAGTCTTCTTTTTGACTTGGTCTCAAAGGCTTGGTCTTGAATTGGTCTTAAAATCATGGTCTTGATTTTAACTTGGCCTCAAAGACTTGGCCACAAAGGCTTTGTCTTGACTTGGCCTCAAAGTCTTGGTCTTGATTTGGTGTCAAAGTCTTCTTCTTGACTTGGCCTCAAAGGCTTGGTCTTAACTTGGGCTCAAAGTCTTGGTCTTGAAATCCTGGTCTTGATTTTGACTTGGCCTCAAAGTATTGGTCTCAAAGTCTTGATCATAACTTATCTTCAATTTCTTCATATTTATATGAAAGTCTGAGTCCCAAAGTCATGGTCTTGACCTGCCTTCTTTGTCTGAAAGTACCATATTGGTCTTGACTTGTTTCAAAGTCTTGGTCTTCACATGACTTCAGTTATTATTATAATAGTTATTATTATTATTAATGTTTGTGTATTTTTATGTACAACACTTTGTTTCAGCTGTGTTGTTTTTCAAAGTGCTCTAAAAATAAAGTTGAGGTGAGTCATCCATTGATCCTGACCATCTTTAATAATGAGAAGTATCAGTAATTCTCCAAGTCCGAAGAAAACTTGAAGGTATTGGGAGCATGAGACCACATTTTCACACAGGGATTGACCCCCACCACCACATTCCCAGAATCCAGACTGTAAGAATCTTTGGACTGTGCTGAAGGAGGCTTACAGCTGTGGCCCAATACAAATGGAATTTATCCACACGATGCTGTATCATAATCAAAGCGACAGGCAATCTGTATAGAGCAGTGTGTTTAGAGCAGTTTTTATGACTGGGCAGTGTAATTCTAGGAGTTTTAGTAGCTAAATATTATTATATGTTGGGAAGATAAGCTCCTGTCCTTATCAGTCATCTTCAACGGTGCCGAGGCACTTGGTAAAGTCGACAGTGACGACTAAGTAATCTGGCCATTTTACTCCAAGAACCACGCAGTTACGTAACAAGCATGTTTTGGTGTCTGCGAGGGAATTTCCTGCTGGGCAAATCCTGCAGTGCTTTTTTATTTTTATTATTCACTGTTACAACATGATCGTGGAGGGCACACAGCAGGTTGACACAGATATGTCGGTAATGTCATTGGTCATGTTTCTACGAGACTATTAAAAGCTCTGATGTGTTGACTCCCTGTCTGTTTGGGAGGGCTTGTCTCTCACAGTCAACCAGACCAACCTGATTTGTAAGTCGAGGTTGTGTAAATGCAAAGACACGATACAAAGAAAGAAACAGGGTGAGTGTTAACAGTGTTAATCCTGTATAGTCCTCCAATGGCTGTACTAAATGTATGAAAACAATCAAACAAATGTGTATTCTGAGTAACAATGAGTTAAATGTTATTTTGTTTCCTCTCAAATAAATATGTTTGATGAAAGTACAGAAAAAGCCATGTTACAAGCCATTACAACTTAAAGCCATGACAAATTGATCAGTCTTGCATATTTGGGTGAGGTTTGCATGCCCCCACTCTGCTCCGTATTATCTCTTTTTTTTTTCTTGCATAAACCGCACATTGCACAAGGGTGCAAAGCTGTGCTTTTGTTTTCCCTACATTTGTTTCCTGTCAGAATCACACAAGACGTTTTTCTTGAAGGTGTTGAATTCGTGCCATGAAGTCATTGAAAGTCTACACGCCGTATGAGGACAACATGTCTTCAAAACTTGCTTTTAGGCATTGAAGTAATTCCACTCTGTGCTGAAGTATAAGCAAAGTTATGTGTAAAAAAAAAAAAAAAAACTGAGTAGTATTTTATTAGTCTATGAGTACTTTAGTAACTGAAGTATTTCTACTTCACCACCACTGATTCCCGTGTATGACGTTGGTAAAAGTGTTATCTGCAATCTGACGATTGTCCATAAATTATGCCTACACAAAGATAATGGTCATTTTGAATGACACTGTGAGAGAGGTATTAATTTACTGAGATGTTTCTTATTGTGGTTGTACTATGTAGTTTGCAGTCATGTACAACTGTTCCTAATACAACAATTCTGAATATGATGTAATGGAGCAACACTTTGTTAATGAATACCCACCCCTCTGACAATGTCAAAAGAGCACTATTATCACTGTTAAGGTAACAACTCTTCTATTAGCTCTCACTAACATCTTACTGTATATATATATATATATATATATATATATATATATATATATATATATATATATATATATATATATATATATATATATTTATGTGAGAGACTTCACACATGATGAGAGAAAAATCAGATGTGTGCTTACTGCTTTTATTGTGTGCGGTGTACTCAAGATGATGAGCACAACACACCACACGTACTGATTTTTGTCGTAGTACCAAAACTGACCTGTGAGAGGCGACATGGTCCCACCGGACATCTACACTACCTGAAAATATAAAGAAGAAAGAGTAGTGGAGTAGCAGAAGTAGAAATAGAAGAATCTAGTTGTTAGCTTATTTGGTAATTGCATTAAGGTTGCAAAGTCCTTGTCATTATTGTGTGTGTCCGGCAACAGCGTGAGCTTCCTGATCGGCTATTGTTCTGTTTCACGTCACAGTCATGGAGCTCGTGGCTCAGTGTTGAAGTGGCGGTTCTCGGGGGGACCTTGGGGGCCAGTCCCCCCCAAACACTGTGCTTGCCCCCCCTCTCACACCCCCAAGGTTAGCTTCAATACAGCCCCCAAAATTAAAATATACCACCCAAGTGTTTGTTTTGGGACAGTCCCAATTGGCCCCCCAGGACGTTGACATTTATTTGAGGTTCTTACTCTGATTTTATTTTTATTTTTTAAAATCAGAAGTTACTCACCAGTCACTCTTTATTTGATTAGTTTTTTTCACTGAGTACTTTATTAGAGGACTACTTTTTAACATCACGCCATCTTGTTCTAAAGTAACAGTCATCTTATGTGGCATCTCAGTGGCAAGGAACCATGTTGAGGGTAGGACCTTATAGTAGAAAGACCAAAGCCCTGTCTAACTGAAAAGTAGTATTTAGTAGTAGTACATACTAGTAGTACATAGTAGTACAATCAAAAACCTTTTGGGGAGCATCTATTGCTCACGGATTTTTGTTATTTGTGACCAGGGTTGGTCCCTATTCCCCACAAATACTCTAGTAGGGGTTTTACTGTACCCTAATTAGGATTGTGCAGGTATACCTAGTGGTTTGGCCGGTTTCATTTCTGTTATTGCAAACTAATCATTGGTGTCCGATGGGGTATACAAATGTGAAACAAAAAATGTATTCATGTTTATTTAATGGCACAGTGTAATACAGTACTTATGGTATGTATGCTGTTGAAATCGAAGCGATACTAGAAGAAAATTGTTGTATACACAAAAGAGATGCTCAGAAGTATAAAGGTATGACCTTTCAGGATTTTGGTACAATGGAAATGTCTCTAGATACATATTTTGCAGGAGGTTGGTTCTGGTGTGTGCATGCTTCTGTTGTCATGTGTTTCAGATTGCTAGGGAGTTTGAGGTGTCTGCAGACTCAGACCAAATGGAGGTTCTCCTTCTGCCGACCACTGACAGGAGTTTCTCGGATTTGCAGGTAAGGATCCTCATGATGTCCAGGAGCTGACGGCGAAACTTGACCCCCACAAAGGCGTACAGGATGGGGTTGAGGCTGCAGTGGAGGTAGCCTATAGTCTGGGTGACAATCATAGCCTTCGCCAGAGAGGCTCTAAATTCACAACTGGTGCTGGTGTCGTCCAAAAAAGCCGTGTCCACCATGAGGACAATGTTGTACGGCGTCCAACAGAGAAAGAACACCACCACCACGGCAGCGATGACCCAAAACGCCTTCTGCTTCTGGGGGCCCCCTGTACCGCAGCGTAACCGGCGCAGGATACACGAGTAGCAGAAGATGAGGACAAGCGACGGCAGCAGGAAGCCAGCGATGTGGTCGAGGAGACGCGAGGCCAGTCTCCACGAGTGAAAGTTGGACACACACTCTGTTTTGTTTCGCCTTGCATCGTGCAACGCCTCCCGGAAGATCCAGTCAGGCACGGAGAGGACAACCGAGAAAAGCCAGACGGCCAGGCAACTGGACTGGATGAGCCAGGGTTTCCGGCGAGAGTACATCTGGGTGGCGTGCACGATGGACAGGTAGCGGTCCAGACTGATGCACGCCAGAAGCAAGATTCCACAGTAGAAGTTGATCTGAGAATAGAAAGACAACGCTTTTGGTTTGTTTTTTGGAATTTACCTTTGGAATAATCTCTGTCAGTCACTATAGCTATCGATCTGTCTATCTAACTGCCTGTCTGTCCGTCAGGCTCCCTATACATTCAGTCACTCCATCCTTTTGTCAGTACATATACAGTATCTGTCTCTCTTAATCAATTTGGCATTCAATCCATCATTGCTTCAGTCGGTCCATCCGTCTCTCTCTCTCTCTCTGTCTAGGTGTCCGTCTGTCTGTCTGTCTGTCAATCAAACCATTGATACATCTGTCGGTCTGTCCATCTATGTCTATCGATCTATCTCTCTCTGTCTGACCATCTATCAGTCTGACACACCATCTATCAACCCCTTTATCAGTTGATCTATCTTATCTTTCTGTTAATACTTTGATGCATTCATCAATATGTTTGTTAGTCATTCTACCTGTCTGTCTAACCTTCTGTTGCTCTGTCCATCCATCTTTCTGTCTGTCAGTCCTTCAATCTGTTGCTCCTTTATACATCCGGCAACCCGTCAGTTCATCTGTCAGTCATTCTATCTGTCTGTTTAACCTTCTGTCTCGCTGCCTGTATGTCCTTTGATTCATTAGATCGTCCATATGTCAATCAATCCGTATGTCATTACATACTGTATTACTGTCTCTGTACATCGATACGGCATTCAATCTATCGATACATCGGTCAGTCAGCACGTTTCACCACTGGTGGGCACATGACAATAATAATAATAATAATAATAATGATAATGTCTTTTGTCCTACTGTGAAAACAGCTCCAGTGATCTTGCAGAGAGGCGTGCCGAAGGTCCACCCAACAATTTGGACGTCCTGTGCGGTCATCAAGGGTAGTGTGAACAGCAACAGGACGTCAGTCACGGCCAGGTGCAGAATGAAGGTGTCCGTCACGCTCCACGTCTTCCGGCTCCGAGCCAGAATTCCCAGGAGAAGCCCGTTGCCCATGATGCCCACGACGAAGGCCACCGAGTACAGCACTGGTATGAAGATCGCCTCGAAGTGCCGGACCTCTTTCGGGTCACACACGCTGACAAACGACTCATTGCTGACGTACGACTCGTTGCTGTCGTACTCACTTCCTTCCAGCAGGTCGATGTCGTCCAACAACCATGAGTCTAGGTCTAAGGTAACAGCTTCACCGCTCTCCAGCAAAGAGCTCTGAAAATATGACACAGTGTTTGGGTGTTGTTTCACTTGCCTAACGTCTGTGCAGGCAGCATGTATTCAGTTCCCACTCAGTAACGGTTCAAATGCAAGCGTGAATTGTCTCTCTCTATATATATGTCCTTCAATCTGTCAGTCAGTTGATACATCTGTCAGTTCGGCAATCCGTCGGTCCTTCAATCCATGAATTTGTCTGTCAGTCTGTCTTAGCTATCGCTCTAACCTTTCATCTTTCTGCTTGTTAATATGCCCTGTGATTGACTGGCAACCAGTCCACAGTTTAGTCCATTCATCGATCTATCAGTCATTCTATCTAGCTATCATTTGTTGGTTTCATCGGTCCTATGATAGACACGTTGGGGTGTCATGTCACCGATGGTGGAGTAGTTACGTTTCCACTCAGTGACAAATGGTTCTCTATATGTGCCTTGTATTTGCCTGGCGACAGGTCCAGGGTGGAGTCTGCCTTTGGCCCAAAGTCAGCTGAGTTAGACTCCAGCTCCCACCCAACCCTCGACAGGGTAAGTAAGCAGTGTCGAGAATGGATGGCTGGTTTTTTTTTTTTTTTATATAACCACATGATGCTGCTGTGTATCTATAGCCTGTCATAACAGTAGGATATTTACACATAATTGTTTCATGTCGATGAGGAACAATCATTTGTAGCCTCCACGAGCTGACTTTGGGCGAGAGGCTGCGTACACATTGGATTGGTTTCCAGTCAATCAGCAGGACACACAAAAAAACTATTCCCTCTCTCATTCACACCTATGGGCAATTTGAGTCTTGAAGGACCCTAACTTGCATGTTTTTGGAATGTAGGAGGAACAGTCTTGTAATGGAGTATAAATACTTCACTGTAGAACAGAATTTTCATGTGTCTGTCCTTTCTTATGTGTATTTCTGGCAACTTTCACTTTAAGTCCACTGCATTTCTACTTAAAAATCACACGAAATGGTATGTTGACAAAATGCCTGAACCACAGAGCACAAAGCGGAAAAATCGTCCTGCCTGTTCAGAGCGAGGTACACAATTTACCCACGGAGAGTACTGACAAGATGAAAGCACCTGCTGCTCACACACCTCCAGCAGCAGATGATGATTAAAACAACTACAATGGTGCCAATCAAAGCACTACATCAGCATGACATTGTGCAGGCGTACATATTGAAGTGTCCAGTGACTGCGTTGTTCCACAGTAATGTTTTTAGAAATTAAGTTTTGCATATTGTTATATTTTTGTTCCCTACCTTCTTATGTCATTGTTGATACATTATGATGAGAAATCATTAACATGGTCGGGGTCTTCACAAAAATGAATATAATTAATTAATAGTAATAACAGAATTGAGGTAATTTAGCTGATTTGTTATTTCAGAAGTCAATCGAACTAGTAGCCTTTCACAATAATCACTACCTGAAAAGGAGCTGTCAGTTTCAAAAAGGTTGGTGACCCCTGCTCTGCAGTCTACACAGTTGCACCACATCTATATGGCATTTATAAATCACTTCAATGGTATTGCCACAATGTTCCTTTTTTTTTTTTTTTTGCTGAATTATCTGCCATTGTCACTTTTAACCTCAGTGGAACTGACAGTTTTTGTTTAACACAAAGGAAGCACTCACACTGATAATTAACCTGTTATTAAACTAATTATGTTAATAAAGTTAGTTAAGTTAATTAAACACAAATACGGGTGTTCCTGAAATACAAAGTAGGAATGTGTAAACTGCAAACAATAAAAGGTATGCAAGTCTCATAATAACAATAATAATAATAACGTCTTACTAGCTTTTTCCCGATTCGGGGTCGCTAAAATAGTAATAATAACTTACCAGGCTGAAATCATGTGACATGGTTGATTACAGCAGATTCATGCACCATACACACGCAATGCGGACAGTAACTTTCTATAAAAGAGAGGAAGTTGAGGTTATATGAGAAAAAAAAAACAACGTGAAAACCAAATCGTGAAGGCAGGTGTGCAGAGTGCTGAGTGCATTCAGGGGGATGCAAATGACATCACAGGAAAAGCTCGAGTATACAATTTTTACACCATGTCCCAACTTCATTGGAATTGGGGTTAGTATGAAAAAGTTAAAATATAAGTGTAATTAATAAACTGTTTTTTTTTTATGAAGTATAATTATTGGGTTGGGTATGTGCCTTTAAGGTTCATGACCAAGTGAGCAATGTCAAGATGGATTCGGGTTGGCTGCTTACCCTGCATGTGAGCATCGAGGCGTGAGCTGTGGTCTACAGCAGCTCCTTGCAAGTGTTCTCATTTGTATTTGTGTGTTTGACTGTTTGTCCCATTCAAGTAACAGCTGAAAATGCTTCGGCGACTGTGGCTCTCCTTGCCCACGTGAGAGGGCATCACGGTGCCTTAATTGCTCCAGTTTTTCACACTTGGCTCAAATTTTAGCTTGCAACAAATTTGAGCTTGCAACACAAAGAAAACAGTCGACCATGCGACAGCTCGTAACTCGACAAAACTGTTAGTTGGGGCACTTGTAAGTCAAGGCGCCATTGTACACTTTATATTCTTTTTTGTAAAATATTTGTTTGATGGTGTGCCGTGAGATTTTTAAAATTTAAAAAAGGTGCTTTTGCCTAATACTGAGCAACAGTGCCGAATGCATTTATTTCATCACTTGCCATAAAGAAACCATCCACCATCATGAAGGCTTTTAATGAGGACTCTCAATTACCGTAAAGTCCTTGTTTTTTTTAATCTCTCAAATTTTAGGAGTGCTTCAGCACCTCCAAAAGCACCTCCTTGGGCTTCTCTTCATTAGGGTCGCTGGTGAGCTGGAGATGATCCCAACTGAGATTTTGGCGAGTGCTGGGATACACCTTGGACTGGTGGCCGGCCAATCACAGGTCACATGTAGATATACTGTAGACATATACAACCATTCACCGTCACATTCAACCTATGGAAAATTTAGAGTCTCAAAATTCCAGTTTTTGGAATGTGGGAGGAAGCTGTAATACCCAGAGAAAACAGGCAGACTTTGAACACGCAAACTCTTTGCCGATTAGCAAAATCAGGATTTAGACAATCTCTAAAGAAAACAATTAGAGTGCCGTATGTCTTGTTTACTTGAAGGCCATAATAACTGTGGAGGAAAAGGCGAATGGGTGGTATCTTTCAAGAACAAGCTGTCATGTTAAGATAAGGACGATTAGGGCAATTTTATATGCATCATTTTTTTCTGCTTTCAACAAGCTACCTCCTCGGGAATGAATGATTGTATTTTATCGTAAAGAATTATATATTTTTTGTGTCCATATGATTGACTGTGGAGTAGTGGCGAGCATGTCTCCCTCATAGGTCTGAAGTTCTGAGTTTGAATCTGGGCTTTGACCTTCCTGCGTGGAGTTTTGAAAGTACTCCCGGTGCTTGTGTGAGTTTTACCAGATACTACAACTTCCTCCTACATTACAAAAACATGTATGCTAAGTTCATTAAAGACTGTAAATTGTCCATAGGTGTAAATGTGAGTTTGAATGGTTGTTTGACTATTCAGTATGTGCCCGGTAGAACAACAAACGAATGAGTGGCAATTCGGATTCACTTGCGAATCCGCTTGAAAAACCGAACCGCGAATCATAATTTTTGCAGACGAATGAAATCAAATCAAAGTCCGTATTTTATTGTGACGAGCTGCAATGTTTTGTTTACTTCCGCCGCCATTTTGACTTATTGCGCATACACATACAGTACGCGCAGTTATAGCCACCGCTACACCCGATCAGGTGGATCACGGAGCTGTACTCTCACCCATCCAATGGCCATGAGGGGCCGCATGGATGCTCATGGCAGACTGCGACTGCAGCAGATGATTTGGATACTTTCTTGAAACTTATGGGAAGAATTTTCCTCCTTCCTCCTCATGCAATAGACGAATCAATCTTCTTACGACACGTCCAGACTTGTTTCTGGAAGACGGGAGCAATTAGCAAAACAAAAGTAAAATGTGAGGAAAATTATGTAGCATTACCCCGTTGGAGCGGAGAAAAGGAAAAGGTGAGAGGTAAACAGTTTTAAGCAACATGACCCAAGATTTCAAACGTTTTCACAGTGACAATGAACATGCGTAACCAACAAACAGCAAGAGCCAGATGCTCTTGCCAGTCACAGTAGCAAGTCACACGAGTGACACTTTCCATCACAAAGATGTGTGTATTAAAACAGTCGAAATTGTGAAGTGTATTACCGTAAATATCGGTGAATGTTCTTAGCAATCACAGTGAAAGCATTGAGATGATTTACTTGTTTGATAATAATCCTTGCAAAGGATTTTAAGGACTTTGTCTAGCGCTGGAAATAGAAGAATTTTCTCATGTTCCCTTTTTTAATGGGGGATGAACTTTAATTTTCAAAATCTTTGCAGTATTCTGATGTAAAGAAGAGGGAGGCTACCTACATATCCTGGAAAGTGGATTTAATTATATTTATCATTGTCTCTTTAGACCTTCTTTATGAACAACCTTATCAGTATATCATTTCTTCTGAAATCTGGGTTTTAGTTCTTGTTGTTTGCATTGAGCCAACACCTGCGTGCGAGCCTCATTTTGAGACGTGTTCCTGTTTTCTTTGCACCTTCTCGTCTCCACTTCTTGTTTTGTTATTAACCTGCACCTAACCCGAAAGCAACATAGTGCAGCACTACAGACGATTACACTTGATGATTCTATTTTATATGATTGACATGAATTTATTTTATCTATTGTATGTGTACCCTTGATTAAATTATACTTGGTTTTATTTTACTTCAGCTTTGAGATACAGCACATACCCTGGATCAAATTTAACATTTTAGCTTGGTTTAGTTTATATATACACTCTATAACTTATATCTCATGGTAATTCCCACACAAAATAAGAGTAGATCAATTGTTTCAGCGTAGCCTGATTGACTGATGTACTTTTGTATGAATCCCATAATAAAATTCAGAAGTGAAACAAAAGTGGCTTGCCATACGCATTGCTCTGGCTGCACGTGGCCCTCTTTCCGTGCTTATTGCACATCGCACATAAGAATGACAATTTTCTGGGTAAGTAACAGCACTTGTACACAACAAGGAGACCTTGTGTTAACAACCACTAAGTGGAAAATACACAATGACACTGTTGTTTATTTAACCTTAAGCATGTGTCTGAAGAACAACTGGAGGGTTTGCGCCTGTACAAAATACAATAATTATGACTGACTTACGCATTTCACCTAAATGCCTTTTATTCATTTATTTAATTTTGCAGGTATGGTTTTACAAACCCCTTCCTCTTTTGACTCAGGGTGGTTTGGTCTGACCACATTTTAGGGCGTATGTCGCTAGTCAGTGCATGGATAGCTACATTATCTCAAAATGCACAGAAGTCAGTGCATATGAGAGCCGACACAAGCTTGTGATCATCTCGTTTAGCACACTATTAAAAAGGACACTTTTTTTTTTTTTTTTTTTTTAATGGGTTGATCATTTGCTATGTACAACACCACAATGTCTGAAAATGCATAACCTGACAAAAGGTACATAAGGTACTGTCGTAATACTGTAATAGGCCTCCTCCTTCATTTTATCCATGGCAAAGTTTTGCCCCTCTCACATTAGGACCTAAATGTATTATTCCATCCCAAATCATTTAGACCATAATTAATATCTTATGTATGTATGTCTTTAGAGGCTGTTAAATAAATGAATACATTATTTGTTATTTATTCAGTTATACTGTTATTTCATGTGTTATTTAAAAATAATATTTATTAGTGGATTTATTTATTGTCCATTAAATACATACATAAATAAAGACATACATATGTTATTATTTATTTACAATTTTATTTTTACTATTAATACTACTCATTTAAAAATATTTAATTTTCATAGATTTTAAATGCTGGGAGCCAAGAAAGCAAGAGAAGTGTGCTATTGGTCATAAAACAATTATTGTTATTTATTATTTATTATGGATATTTAAAAATACATTATTTAGTTGTGTATGTATTTATTGGTCATCAAATAATTAATTAACTAAATAAATATTTGTCCTAAATGTATCATTTTAAAAAATATATTATTATGATATATCTATCTATAGATAGATATCTATCTATATCTATCTATATCTATCTATATCTATCTATATATATCTATATCTATCTATATCTATCTATATCTATCTATATATCTATATCTATATCTATATATATATATATATATATATATATATACTGCCAATCGCAGTATATATATATATATATATATATATATATATATATATATATATATATATATATATATATATATATATATATATATATATATATATATATATATATATATATATATATATATATATATATATATATATATATATACTGCGATTGGCTGGCAAGTTCAGGGTGTACCCCGCCTCCTGCCCGATGACAGCTGGGATAGGCTCGAGCACGCCCGTGACCCTAGTGAGGAGAAGCGGCTCAGACGGTCGCATTTGAGTTGACAAGATAAAGCCCAATGATCATAAAAAACGGGATGCGGTGGTATCGGAATACAAGATTTTATTGCAGTAGTCTGACAGTGCAATCGTGAAAGAGCAAATTTGTCTTGTAGTTTGATCCGGCATTACGTGTTGTCTGTCTCAGACGTGTTGTCTGTTCCACACCGCCGGCATGTTTTTTTTTTTTTTTAAATAACTTTATTAGCCATCAGATATATACTACGTCAAAAGACACACGGCAAGGCTAAAAATAAACTTGCTTTTGGATTCAAATACACTGTACACGCGGCGACGCGGAGTAAATGTCTTTGCGGAGCCGATCAATAGCAAATTATGACATTAAAGCTGATCAGCCGATCACCGATCATCCCGATAAAATCGGTGTAAAGTCTAATATTAACACTGATATGGCGTATATTTTGCAAAATAGTTTTTAATAGGTACGATATACCAACTAAGAGGCCCTCAAGTTAACAACCTGGCAAATAAACGGACATACGATATGTAATTTACATATAATTTGAACTATCCTCCTTCCATGTTTTGAGTCAAATGCTCATTGAGTGGATTGAGTTTGTCAGACCTTTGCAAGAAAGCTTTACAAAGAAATTTGAAGCAGCAAGAGAGAACCTTTGGCACATTTTTGTTGATTTCCTGCTAAACGTTGACTGCACTTGCAGTCATATCCTCCATCGTTAACCCTACAGCGGCAGCGGCAGAAGGTTTCGATGAGTCAAAATATTTTTTGGACAGATTGTCAAGATGTATGACCAGAATATTACCCCTGCTGTGACTCCAGATAAGGCATGTTTACTCGAACATTGGTGCTTCACAATTTCTCATCTTGATGTCACAAATTTGACTCATCATATAAGCAAATACTGTGCAATAGTGGGGGCATTTGCTGTTGATAAGCAGTTGTTTTTTTCACAAGGCCTTTGACGACAAACGAGAAGACTGTCACGCCATCTGCTGGATACATCACAAATATCACATTGCTTTTTGGTGTGGGGGATTTATTGTTGTTTATTTTTAATGAATAAATACAGCGTGTCATGGTCTATGTTTTGGTTTGGGTTGTGTTTGGTTTTGTTTCATGTTTTTCATGTCTTGTGTACTCATTTAGTGATTACGTCCACCTGTTCTCATCAACCTTCTACCTTGTGTCAACCAATCAGCTCCCTCCAGCCACTCGTGTCTTGTCCAGGTGTTCCTCGTTGCCTCGTCAAGCTGTTTGTATTTAGTTCCCTGGTTTCGTTCAGTTCTTGTCGGTTCATTTTCCTTGTCAGGTGCCATCGTCTCTGTCTGTGCCACGGCTTTGTTACCACTCATGTTTTGTTTCCAGTTTTAGTCAAGTGTTTCTTTGTTACTTATCTGTTACTTATCTGTTTGACTTTGTTTAGTTTGCTTTATCCATGTTCCTTTTTTTTTTTTTTCTTTTCTTTTTTTTTTTTTATAAATAGTTATGTCATTTAGTAGTCGATGCATGGGCGGAGAGTGGTGTCTTTTTTTTCTTCATGAAAAAAAACCCGGCCCCGACCGGCGATGAGGAGGAGCATTTGAGTCTAGGATGTAATCCTCCGTAGCCTTTTTCTCCGGACGGGAGAGCTTGAAGTGCCGGCTGGTGGGAAGTGGAGCTCCCGGCAAGAGGTCAATGGCACAGTCGTCCGGGCGCTGGGGGGTAGAGAGATTGCCAAGTCCTTGCTAAATACTGGGGAGAGGTCATGATACTCTTCAGGAATCCGGGAGAGGTCCACTGGGGTGACAGAGGTTGGTGGGTCTTCTGAGGGTGGCACAGCGGAAAGCAGAAATTGTGAATGGCAATGAGGACTCCATCCAGTGATGGATAAATGCGTCCAGTCTATGGTGGGGTTGTGATGTTTGAGCCAAGGAATTCCAAGAACTGAGGGAGTCTCAGGGGAAGGAATGACGAAGAGTGAAATGTTCTCACGGTGATTGCTGGAAATAAGTAGCGTGATAGGCACAGTTTGGTGGGTGACGGGAAATGACTCGGCCATCCAGGGCTGTGACTTCGGGGGACGGAAGTGGATGGAGAGGGATTTGGAGCTGGTGAACTATACCTTCATGAATAAAATTGTCATCGGCACCAGAATCGATAAGGGCTGTAATGGGGATGTTACGAGCAGAAACTAGAATACGAGTGGGAACGGTCATGTGGCAGGAAGAGCTAGAGGAAATGGAGGTTTGGTCTTTTGATCATAGGGTGCAAGAGGAAATTAAATGGCCTGATTGACCGCAATAGATGCACAGCCGCTGGACGACACGACTCCGACGCTCCTGGGGATCTAAACGTGTTTTTCCAATTTGCGTGGGCTCCACGGGGATTGAGGAAAGGGCAGCAGACTGTGCAGGAGGCAGGTGAGAAGCTGACTGTGCGGTGCTCGGAGTGGAAGGGACTTTACGCGAGCGGACCCCCCTCTCTTGTGCTCTCTCGCGCAGTCTGTTATCAAGATGGATGGAAAGCGCGATGAGACCCTCGAGAGAGGAGGGCTCGTCCCGGATCGCGAGCTCATCCTTGAGTTGTTCAGAATGGCCGTTCGAAAAAATCCCTCTAAACGCAGCGTCATCCCACCCGCAAGTATGCAGAACTCAATAGAGTACCCTGCTACGGATTTAGCGCCCTGAGTGAACGTGAGGTGGCGACTGGTGGCTTCTTTGCCCTGAACTGGGTGATCTAATACTTTACGGAGTTCAGAGGAAAAGGAATCAAATGATTGGAGTACTGGGGAGGAGTTGTGCCATAAGGAAGTGGACCATTTAGCTGCTTGGCCGCGGAGGAGGTTAGTGACATCTGCTACCTTGGATTGTTCGGTGGGATAACAGCAAGGTTGAAAACCAGGGTGCAGTTAAGAAGAAATTGGCTACAAGCGCCTAAGTCCCGGGAGTAGGGTTCAGGTGGAGGCACGTGAAGTTCTTTGCAAGGGAAGCGGGGTGGCTCTGAGGCTGCGGGCTCAGAATGGGTACTTACTGGGAGTTGAAAAGATTGCATCTTTGACGAAAGGAGAGAGACTGTTGCGAAAGGGAGTTGAGTTTGTTATTTCTTGCAAAGTCTTTTCCTGACGTCCTATGTGGACGCCTTGGAGGGTGAGAGCATTCTTAAGCGCCTCCGGGGTTGCTGGGTCCATGATCGCCAAAGTATTCTGTCACAAATAGAGAGGAGCTGGACCCAAGAGCGGGCGGAGATGGATAGGTTATGATGAACAGTGTATTAGAGAAGGTAATGGAAGTGGTCCTTAAGGTGTGTTGGCGGGCAGCGGAGGAAGGGATGTGCAGCAGGCAGTGGCGAGGACAGGCGGCTGGCTTGGCGGCAGGATGGTAGGAATTACGGAGACCAGGAGCACGCCAGCTGCGCCAGGCTCCCGTTCCTGCTCCCCGGCAGCTGCGCTCGTCCAGCTGCCGCCACCCAACCCTATTGCCTGGCCCCTGCATTGCCATTGGGTTCGGCATCATGGCCGTCCGCCTGAATGGCCCTGTGAAGACCCTGGTGCTTGGCGTCCTGGCCGACCTCCTGAACTGCCCAGCCAAGCACCTCACCTTGGGTGGCCTGGATGGTCACCCGACTGACCCTGAGGGGCGGACTCTGCTTTCCTCTCCTTCAAAAACAAATCGTGACACAGCGATACATTTAATTTACTTATGTTGTTGAGCATTATATAAATAACTCAACTTAGTTTTAGTTATAGAACACCTAAAAACAACTGCAGCTGAAATAAAGTGCTGTATACAGTTTAAATAAAAATCAAACATAAAATAGACAAAATAAGTGAAAAACAATAAAATGGCAATATTTCAAAAAGAAATGAGACACTAAAATAAGGGCCCAAGTCTCATACTGTGTTGAACACCAAGGAATAAAAGTGGGTTTCAACAAGTTTGAAACTAAACTCTAAAGTGCAGAGGAGGCCAGAATAAGAGTTATGTGCTCCCTCTTACATGTTCGTTAATTAAGAATTAAAGCAATAAAATAAATAAATAAATCATTTTAATCTAATTGTGTATTTGCTGAGACAATAAAGCAAGACGAAAACAATGACGGTTTGTAATTTAGGTCATATCCACAATATAGAAATCTACTGCTTTAGTCCTTTATATATATTATGCTATTCATGGAATCACATAATGCATTTATTGATCGTTTAGTAAAAAGATGACTACTGTATATTATTTTCTTGTGTAAATAATGGGATGAAAATAAAATAGCTGTTATTAAATTAATCCATCAATTGGTGAATACCTTTACATTAATTCAGTTTTTATTTTAGTTTAGTTTTTAGTGTACAGCCTGAATCTAATTGAATACGATTTTATTTTGCTCAATTTAATTTTAATTCAATTATTTCAGATACATTCATGTCATGTTTTAATGAAGAGACATTTGATATATTCATTCCAATAAGAATTTATTAACACCCATTTTAATCCATAATTCCATTGATTTTGGATGTAATTTAATATTTTACTTTTATTTTAGTGTTAAGAGGCAGCGGTTAATATTTGAACACAAATGGTGGAGCAAACGCAGGTAGAGAGACAATAAAACAATACCCACAGGCATTTATGCTTTAGTGCCTGCAGAAAACGACAACTATTACTACATCTTATTGAGTAGCTCCGACCGTCTCCATGTATATCCATCCATCCATTTTCCATACGCTTATCCTCACTAGGGTCACAGGTGTGCTGGCGCCTATCTCAGCTAACTCTGGGCGAGAGGCAAGGTACACCCTGAACTGGTCGTCAGCCTATCGCAGGGCACATATAAACAAACAACCATTCGCACTCACATGCACACTTACGGGCAATTTAGACTCTTCAATCAACCTACCATGCATGTTTTGGGGATGTGGGAGGAAACCGGAGTACCTGGGGAAAACCCACTCAGGCATGGGGAGAACATGCAAACTCCACACTGGAACCCGGGTCCTCAGAACTGTGAGGCAGATGTGCTAACCAGTTGCCCACTCTGCTGCCCCCATGTATACCTATATATCTGTATCATACTGTCCCCAGTTGAACAAGGGGCACGCGCGAGAAGGAGCAGCACAATGTCTATTGAAAAGGGAGGATGAAATTTACCCAAACTTGAACACCGATCATAAACGTGGTGGGTGGGGGAGTGTGGAAGTAACTTTTCAAACCTTGAAAACGAATCCTCAACGGGGCCTGGGGGTGGGATTGAAGTTCGTACACCCCAAAACCATGTTAGGATGGGATCCAGATGTGCGGTGTGCTGCATCTCCACTGGGTGACGCCGCCGAGCCAGGCGTCACTGCCTGGCCATCTTTTGTGTTGGCGACCAGCAAAACAACAACGGGCATCTTGTCTTGTACCTTCGGCTGGTGCGGTGGCGACAATAAAACGCCTAACTTCCCATCTTTATTGGCCTTGCCATAACGAGTCAACCGGAGAACGTGTTACGCCGCCCTGCATCAACAATGACTCCGGATTGACTGCGCATCTGGATTCGGACTGAGGCTGCGCTGACTCAAGACTGTTGTTGTTAGCAGTTAGCCAGCCTGGCGACTTCCTCTCAGTTTATAACAGCGGCGAACCGGCGAGTGGCTAATTCAGCTTTGGGGACGAAGAGAGAGGAAGATAAAAGATGTAAATGGCTAGAGTACCGGAGAGACGGGAACTGGTACGTAATGTATGTTTGCTAAATGTAACGTAACAGATGCTAGGCAGCTAACTAGCGAGCTAACGGGCCATAGCTGGTTAACGGTTCTGACTTAGCTTAGCTATTTAGCTTTGGAGCGCTGTTGGTATTATTCTCGCAACACTTCGTGTTCATAACATTATTTTTTGTTGCGGTGAATACACACATGACAAGAGTTAACTGGTCGAACGTGTGATTTGAGTGTTCATTGTAAAGTTTTGTTATAAATCTAGCAGGTCATTTGCAAATCGAGGCTGTTTGTCAACCATTTTAATTGCTTTTGATGTACGTTAGTATTTACCAACTTTTATTGAGCCAAGGCACATATCGTTAGCACAGTTGCCCAAGCCGTTTTCAACTTACTGTCACAATATCAATAAAAAGACTGGCGGTGGAGCGATTAATCGACATCTAATTAATTGTCAAATTAAAAGACAAACAATTCGTCGTTTCAAGACATTGTTTACATTAAAATTGTCTAAATATTCTGATTTCTGTTTCTCAATAGCAAATATTCTCATATTTCTATAGACCTCCATGAGAGCAGACTGATTATGTATATTTCTAATCAAAATGAAACATATAAATGAGTGGTTTTACTTTGGAAAACGGATCTTTTTGTTTATTTATTTATTTATTTATTATAGCACCGTGGGCCCTTGAGTACCATGATTTTAATCCTCTGTATGTGATACGCATATTGTAAAATGTACAATAAAATTACCTTGTATCAACATTTTTGCCTATTTTCTGACATGTTACGGATCAACCCAGTAACTGTATCATAATCAATGTAATTTTTTTTTTTTGCATTTTCTACACTGTCAATGTGAAATAATGTCCTGTTTTTAAATAAAGGGATGGAAATGAAAATTGTTTAAATTCGATTCGATTAATCCAGAAAATAATGAACAGATTCATTAATTATTAAAATAATTGGCTTTTGCAGCCCGGGTTTCTTCTTCATGTTTGTGTAGATTCCCAATCATCCAGGTCTTGATAATCTGCCAAGGTTGAATCGAGGCAAATGGAATTTTCTAGTTTGTTGAATTATTATTTTTTTTCTTACTTTCAGAAAATGAAAATTCTCTCTCTCTCTGTCTCTGTCTCTGTCTCTGTCTGTCTGTCTGTCACACACAGACACACACCTGGGTCAGAATTTTCTCCAGGACCCAGTTTGCATTTGAAAACAGTTTATTATTAGTATCACTTGAAGAATTCAATTACTTTTTTGGCTTTATGATTGGCAACAGTTGAATACACAAATTAATTATGTGCTGTCTAGTGGAAGAAAATGTTGTTGTTCTTTCTGCCTGTCACTATATGTCACTGGCATAAATAGATGAAGAAAAATTAATTATTTGTAGTAAATATGTTTTTGGACCAATATACTGAAATTTCAGGATAGTAGGAATCCCTAATGTACATTATACACATTAAAATCAATCTTATGATTCATATTAATTTCATTTCCTTTCTCCAAACACACAGGCATTTCCGGTGAAGGCCTCCCCCATGCCTCTCTGCTTCTTCCTCGTACTGGCGCTTCTGGCCAGGTGGCCCACGTGCAAGGCAGGTGACTGCAAGGGTCACCGGCAGGTGTTGAGGGGACCGGCGGGCTATGTGACGGATGGACCGGGGAACTACTCGGTCAATGGCAACTGTGAATGGCTCATTAAAGGTTTTTCTTACGTCTTTATTTCATTAAAATACTGGTACCTAATTTTACGTGTCACAACTTACTTTTTGCTTTGTGCAAAATTTGAATTACGAGCTTTAGATGTACAACCCCACTTGAGTAAAATGAAACTGAAATGTTACAATTAACTACGTTTATAATATTTATAATTTCATATGTACTGGTGGGTTAAAAGTGATGGAGAGTCTCTTTTGCTGAAATGAAAGAATGCAATAAATAAATGGAGCAATTATTAAATCGGTTTCTTCCCTGACAATCATGCCATGTTGTTAAATAAAATGAAAACGTGACAGCTAAAATCGTCCCTGATTTCCCCTTTGAAGTTGGTAATAGTGAAAAATGAACTGAAACAGATTTTAGTCGATTCTTTTCCAGAATGACTGCTTAAAGATTATGCTATTCATGTGGCACAGCTCGATGCAGGCATCAGGTTCAGGTGGAGATGGGCCTGGCTCAATTTGGAGGTCCAAAAAAAAGCAGAGAAATGAGGCAAATTTAATTTGAATCTTAAATTTGTACATCAACATGTACTTGAGCGGTGTAAATAAATGTTTTTCTCCGTGAAGAATTTATTTAATTATTTTTTCTTGCCTAATGGTACTCTTCAGAGTCTTTCAGATTTCTTAATTTATGTTGAAATAAAAGAAATTCTCTGCGGAGGGAGGCCTGGGGGTTCCCCCAGACCCACAATGTTTTTTTGTTTTTTTTGGTCACCTTTTTCATGCCTTTGGTTAACAGCAAATGCAGTTTTCACAGTTGAAACCCAAAGCCAAAAACAAGCAATATTTAATGTTTAAGCAATCAATCTAAAAGGCAACACCTGAGCAACGAGAAACACCCATCAGTCACATATTCCAATACTTTTGATCACTTGAAAAGTGGGTGCCTTCAAACAAAAGGTGGTCTGTCCTGAGTTGTGTAACACATTTAGTTGTAAATAACATGAAATAAAAACTGGAATTCTGAACTTTTGTCTCATTCATCTTTTGATCTGAAACCCAAATGTCTTCAGTATACAACAAAAACAAAGGAATTGACCTTGCCGTTCCAATACTTTTGGAGGGGACTCTATGTGTGCAAGAGTCTATCGCCAGGTGTGAGTTGGCAACTGTAATTTGTTTTCGATTGTCCAGTTCAGTCGTGTGCGGTGTGAGGCGGGCCTTAAGGCTCTATCATAGTTTCCGCATTGCGCGTCCGCAGACCAATTTGACTTGCACACGAACCGCAGATGCACACGATTCCATTCATACTACATTTCGGGGTTCACGTCTGTAGGCGTTCCACACTTCCCCGTAGATAAACTCTGTGCACGCATACGCATGAATAATCAAAATGCCGGCCCAAGAAAGCAAAAACAAATACAGCTTTCTTTTTTGTTGTAATGTTTGGGGTAGTTCACACTTCCATCCATTTTCTGGTTGTCAGTCTATCACAAGGCACGTATAGACAAACTACCATTCACATTCACACCTTGGGACAATTTAGGTTCTTCAAAGAACATAATGTGCATGGTTTTAGAAGGTAGGAGGAAACTGGAGTACCTTGAGAAAAAACCCACACTAGCACTGGTAGAACATGGAAATTCCACACAGAAAGGCCGTAGCCGACATTCGAACGCCAATGGACCCAATGGTGCACTTAAGAGGTTCCACATCACATTCATCCCCTCATCTTTCTGTCCTTCCAGCACCGAGCAGCAGGAGTCGCATTGTGCTGAACTTCACCTTCATGGACACAGAGTGTACATATGACTACCTCTTTGTATACGACGGTGACTCCTACCAAAGCCCCTTGCTGGCCAGTTTGAGCGGCAACACCCTGCCGCAGCCGATTGAGGCTACGTCCGGGAAGGTCCTTGTCTTTTTACCAATCGTCCCAACACATTGAATTTGGAACCTGACGTTCTGTCTTCATGTTTTTCTAGATGCTGCTTCATCTCTTCAGTGATGCCAACTACAACCTGCTTGGCTTCAACGCTACCTACACCTTCTCCGTGTGTCCCGGCGCGTGCGGTGGCCACGGGCGCTGTGACTCGTCCACGCACAAGTGCTACTGCCACCAGGGCTGGGGTGGGGCGGCCTGCTCGACGCCCCTGTGCTCTCAAGCCTGCGCAGCGCATGGCCAATGTGACAAGGTAAGGTTTGGAACTAACACACAAGGGCTGGTCAATTAAATGATTTTACCAATTATTGCTCAGGGCTAGGGTTGAGCATCGTTTGAATTTGAGCGATTCCGGTCCCAATTCCTTATTTCGATTTCGGTTCAAAACGATTCTCGATTCCAATTCTTTTAGGGTGCTGGGTCAAAAAAGTTTGCATGGTTTAAATAAAGGGTGTCCAAATTATGAACATCCATTTCCTTAGCAGCCCGCAGTAGAGACTAAAATGAACATTTGTCTCTGGGGTTCTTTGTAACCAGTATCAATATCCAACCTATGAACTAAAAGGCAATGTGTGTGACACCAACCCAGTTGACTTAATATTTATTAATTAATGTTTCAGCTAAAAGTTAAATATAGCATTGTCAAAATCGTTATTTGGGACTGTTTTATCACATCAAATGATTGATATGTGTACATAAGGTTTGACTTGATTTCCCGTTTTAAGCTTATAGCCTTTTATTTTATAAATCTTATTATATATATTTATATATCTTCAGCGAAAGTAATTGACACTCCCCATAAATTTTTTTTAATTTTGTATAGATGCCACATGATGATGCCAAAATAATACTGCTATTGCGTTGTCCTGATTATATCGAGTGAATAGGAGAGATTTTCAGCGAACACTGAAAAGGTTCCCCCCAAAATCTGCCAATGGGCAAATTTGTGAACGCCAAACCGCAAATACGGGTTCATTGTACTAACTTACTGTAATGTCATTGCATTTGGGGAAGGAGAGCCACAGTTGCCGATGCAATTGTCAGTCGTTTATTGAACGTTGGGAGAACAGTAAAACACTTAAGCACACTGACACAGAAGTTGCTGTCAGCCACAGTTCACACCCAGACACTCACGCAGACTTGATGATGGCACACGCCACTCTACCAGGCCCGGCCGGGCTCTTGAAGGCACATGCATGGTTAAATGGGCTGCAGAACATGTACTCCACTACAATATAGTAGTTGCAGTATTTTCTATATTAGAGGGGGTGCGGTATTAGTCTTTATCAGCCATATGAACCTGATGAGCCATGCAGTATGACGGCTCACTTAATGTAAAATTGTTGAACTTTCAATATTCCAATTTATTAACGATCGTGTTTGCATACCTGTTTCCATTTCCTCCTTATTTCACATTATCTGTAAAGAAAAAAAAATATTTCTGTGGAAGGTAATGGTGAGGGAAAAAAAACTTTCAAAGCTTGTTTGGTATCAGTAGAAATACCCCCCAAAAAATCCCAGAAGGAAAAAAAAATTAAAAACAAAAGTTGTTCTGCATAATGTCTTTGTCATTTTCTTTTGTGGAAAAAAATACAGATGTTTTTTTTCCAAGGCCTTACTGCACAACAAATCAAACACAACAAATCACAAGAGTCACCAGTAGGTACTGATTGTTTGTCTTTTTTTTTTTTTTCAGAAAGGAGAGCGCTGCCTTTGTAACTCCGGATTCCTGGGTCACAGTTGCCAACTTGGTCTCAATGACGACAGCGGGGCGGGACAGTGGTGGCGCGTTAGCGAGGGAGACCCCTACATGTCGCCCAGGACGGGTTCCGCTGGCGTGTACCTGTCCTCCACGGGAGCATTGTACTTGTTTGGAGGTGAGAGTAAAATTGTTTTTTTTAAATATATTTCCATTAGAAGTCAACAGTGTGACTCCTATGTTAATTATCTTTCAAAACCTCCAGGATTTGACCTGAACAGAGCACTTGGTGACTTGAATAAATACAACTTCACATCTAACCAGTGGGAGAGCAGGTCTTACGGTCACTCGCCTGTAAGTACTGTTAAAGGAGACATATATTAAAAGAATTTCCCCCAAATTTAAAACTGTTCCTGGATGACATATCTGTGACATGCTTTCTTCCAAATAGCCAAGGGATAGAGTAGTAATAAACTAGTATTCAGCCCCAACTACTTTAGTTTGCTGCCCAAACAACCCGCAGAACGACTCAAAACAAGTCAGGAAATTACATAAGTACAAGTTAAATTGAATACATTGTACAAGATAAAATTTTGCTTGAAGGAATCGAAAAAATAAAAAAACGTTTGCTGGCGAAATGGGCTGCAAAACAACTTAAAACAAGTCACGAACACCTCGACAAGATACAAGTGGGTGGAGGGCGCTGATTGGCTGACACAAGATAGAGGGTTGACGAGAACAGGTGTACACAATAACCCAATGAGCACACAAGACATGAACAACATGGGACATGGGAAAGCATCAAACAAAACTGAATGGAATCGACTGGTAAACTAAAACACAGACCATGACACATTGTAGAATATTTAATTTACTTGAAGCTTGAAGGAATCAAAGCATAAAAAACGAAAAACACTAAAGTAGTTCTGTTTCAGTGTAGTTTAAATTAAGTACACTGTACAATATTTAATTTAGCAAGAAGCTTGAAGGAATGAGAGGCTTAAAAAGTTAGTTTTGATGCCAAAATTAGCTGCAGAGCAACTCAAAACAATTAGCTTTATTGCTTAAGTACAGTTTAAATTTGGTGCATTGTAGTTTAATTTATTTCCCTCGAAGGAATCAATGCTTAAAGCCCTAAAAAACAGTAGTGTTAAAGAAATAAAGGATAAAAAAGTTTGGTCCGGCACTATTTTGAGAACTAGAAATGAATTAATATATATATATATATATATATATACATATATATATATATATATTTTTTGCTTTAATATTTTTTCCCTTTATACCACTTCATAAGTTGACTTGTGCTTTTGAATGTGAAGTCGCTTAGCCCTGAATAGTTTGAATGGCCATCCCAGTTTGTAACTCTAACCAAAATGCCTGGGTTTGTTTGTGTGATTCTGATTAATTTAATGGCTCGCTCTCTCTGCCAACAGTTGGCACGGCACTCCCACACTGCTGTGGAGTGGGCGGGGAACATGGTAATCTTCGGCGGGGAGTTGTCTAGCGGCTCCTTGGCGAGCGACGTCTGGATGTACCGTCCCCTGCAGGACGACTGGCAGCAGCTTGGCTTTCCCAATACCGGAGGTGCCCCCAGTCTGGCCAATCACGCAGCAGCCGTAGTGGACAGTTATCTCTATGTGTTTGGAGGTGGGTTTTTAACAGAGAAATAGATAGCTTCCTCTGTGCTATAGCAGGGCTGTGTTAGGTGACCCTCAATTTAGTGAGGGAATACTATATGTGCAGAGCTTGCAAGCATGATTCTACATCACTGCCGTTTCTACTCGTTATATGTCAGGTCGCACTGAGGAGGATATGTTTTCCCCCTCCCTGTATCGGTTCAGCCTGCGGGGCTCTGGGCGGTGGGAGATCGTCCAGCCCACCGGTGGGAAGCCTCCATCCACTGCTGGCCACTCCATGGTGTTCCACAGCCCCTCCAGGACCCTATTGGTCTACGGGGGTCACCGGCCGACCACCGCCAGGTACACAACCGAAAATAAAAAGGCAAAAATGTCAGGTTAAGGCGGAAACATGCTAGACTTTCTTTCTATTTATAACACTTGGTGTTGGTGGCTAGCGGAAGAAGCTAACATTACAGTCTACATCTCCACTTAGGGCTCCTTCTTTTCAAACAACACAAATAGATAGAACTCAAATGCATGGAGATTCAAATCAAAGTCCCTTATTCACAAAAGTCAGTGAGTGCTAGTACTTCACACAAAACAAGATGTAGCAAGAAGCTAACGTAGTAGCCTACATCTTCACTGAGTGCTCTTCACTAACAGATGGGACTCAAATGCATAGAGATCTAAATTTATTCACGAAAATCTGGTAAATACGGAGTCCGCCAGGGAGTCCTATCACGTACACAAATCTGAAAGTAGCAAGCAGCCGAAGTAGATATCTACATAGCCATTCAGTGCTACTACTTGTCAAACGGCACAAACTGATGGGATTACGTGTTTTCTCAGGTTCAGCGTGAGGGTGAACAACACCGACGCATTCCACGTGGACCAACGCTTTTGGACAGCGTTCCGCTCCCGCTACCCGGCGACGGGACCGCGAGAGAGAGCCTTTCACTCAGCAACTGTCATTGGAAACTACATGGTGGTTTATGGTGAGCCAAAGGGGGGGACCGAGGCCCCAGCTAACGAATCTTTCCCGGTCTTAATAAATCTTTGTGTGTTTGTCTAGGTGGTAATGTTCACATCCACTACCAAGAGGAGAAGTGCTACGACGAAGAGATCTTCTTTTACCATTTGGGCTGTCACCAGTGGGTGTTGCCAGGCGAGAGATGGTCACTCAGTGAGTTGCTCTTCTCTTTATTTTGACTCTTCCCTTTCTTGCTGGTTTAGCCTTTTTTGTATCCTTGTTTTTTCTCAGTCGGGGAGGCCATCAACGGGCGCTATTCCCACGTTGCCGCAATGATGGAGGGGCGGGTGCTGCTTGTTGCCGGGGGTTACAACGGTGTCACCCGCGGAGACCTGGTGGCTTTCAAAGTCCCGCTGTTTGTCAGTAGCGATGAAGGTGACAGGGTAAGAGAAAAGGCTCTTTCACACAGTGATCTAGCAAAAACAGTCGCATCAGACCCACAAAACACAAAATCTGATACTACTTTTAATGTTGAAAAATTCTTGCGCCGACTTTCATTTTTGCCCTTTATAATAGCAAACAAATGGTTTGCGGCTTTAAAAGGCACTTTAAAAGGGTTTTCTGTTACTACTTCGAAAGATCACAGTGAAAATCACCGTGTTGACTGTACATTCCATGTTAGTGCAGCTTAAATAAAACCGCAGCCTTGGAAAAAGTTGTAGACAGGATAAAAGGGTTTCCCATACTACCTCCGTAGGTGGAAAATGACCCTGTTAATTTTTCCCCTATTCCCCCTCCCCATTAAATTTCAGTTCCATTTAAAAGAGCAACTGGGAAAAACTTTCCCAGCTTCAAAAGGTACTGTAAAAAGGGTGTCTGATACTTCCTCTGAAGCCGCAAAATCACTGGGTTGACTTTGTCCCTACGTCGGGATACATTATTCGTACACTCACTGTTTTATCACACTGCACTATTTGCATTCTGTTGTTGATTACAACTGAACTGTCTGCACCATTTGCACAATCATCACTGTACCAAATCATTGCACTATAATCACTTTAAACTGCTCTAAATTGCTTGAGGACTCCATCATTTGCACAATTGCCATTATATCAGTGTCACCACATTAGTGGTACACTTTCATTGCTCAGTAACTGTCCACATTTGTGTTTTTTATCTCCTAAATTATATACTAGAGTGGCTCCAACTACCGGAGACAAATTCCTTGTGTCTTGTAACATACTTGGCCAATAAAGCTGATTCAGATTGTGACGTTCCATGTCAGTGCCATTGAAATAGAACAGCAGCCTGGGGAAAAAAAAGTGTAAAATGGGCTTCCGATCAGGGATGTTGTGTGGGGAGGCAGGGAAGAAAGAGCCTCACCTTCATCAGTCGCCTATTGGCAGATTATTTTGCCGTGTTTTTTTTCCCCTCAATTTTTTTTGGGGGGCGGGGAAGGCAACCCTGAAAACGCCTATTGTCGGCAGATCCCACGTATTCAAGAATGTTTTGGGTAAAATAAATAAATAAATAAAGCATTATTTCAATGCAATTATAATGGCTGTCAGTTATTTGTGAATTAGTTCAGGTCCACCGCATTTCCTCTTCAAATACATAGGTGAGACGCCAAATGCAGCAGCGAGCAGCCAAACTCACCTCAGTTTATGCAATCCCCCCTAACTCGGTTAAAGAGGCTTGTATTGGCAAGTGCCTGTTTCTGTCTCTTCACATCTCCATTATAATATATTCAGACACTTTTAATATGCAGTCGAATTTTCCACTGTCAGGCTAATGTATTGTAGATTTATGTGTTACGTATTAGTTTTGCTCATCACATAAAATTACAGATAAACAAGCATGTGGTGAGCAGACTACTCTGGCATCACATATGAGACCACGCAGGTTCAAGTCTGTTCTTCTTCGACGCAGAGACCTAGTGCGGCTGCAAATGCTGATACATATAGTTTTAAATGTCAACCTTCCATGCCACATTGTTTGGCTCATAGATCTGTTAATCTGACTCTAATGTCAGTGCCTCATAAACCATGAACCTCACTGTAAGTCACAGCTACCAAAACTACCTCTAAAGGCAGAAAAATTCTGGGTCGACTTTGTCCCTGGCAACACGGTGGAGAGTGGTTAGCACATCTGCGTCATAGTTCTGGAGTCTGAATTTAAGCTCTGGCCTTCTGTGTGGAGTTTGCATGTCCTCCCTGTGCTTGCTTGTGTGAGTTGCCTTAAGGTACTTTGTTTTACCCCCACAACCACATTCCAAAAAGATGCATTTTACGTTAATTGAAGACTCCAAATTGTCCATACGTTTGAATGTGAGATTGATTGACTCTTTGTCTATGTGTGCACTGCGATTGGTTGCCAACCAGTCCACGCTGCACCCTGCCTCTCACTCAAACTCAACTTGGATATGCTCCAAGTCACCTGCAACACTTGTGGGGATAAGCAGTATAGGAAATGGATGGATGGAAGGATGCATGCATGCATGCATTTCATCGCCACATTCCATCTAAATGCCATTTAAACAGAACAGCAACCCAGAATAAAGGCGGCTGAATCCCATCTTTAAAAAAAAAAAGTGTAAAAGGAGCTTATGATACCACCACCAAACTGGAAGAGGGGCTAAAGTGTCATGTACGTGAAGGCGCCACGAAACTGTATTGAAAAAAAATATGTTTGTGTCCATATGTGTTTCTTGACTAGGATGCTCTTTGCGCTGAGGCCCTGGATGAAAGTATGTGTCTGAAGAACCCAGAATGCAGCTGGTGTGAAGGCCGTTGTCGAGAATATCAGCCCACTAATCAGGTAACATTGTAGAGAAAACAAAATTCTTTACCGGCTGTCAGGATTACTGTCACAACTAATGTCCAACTCCCTTTTTTCTCACTCACAGTGCGGGAGCACCGGCTGTCTGGGCCTGGCGCGCTTCCTGTCCGACTGTCAGTCCTGCCTAGTGTTCAGCGGCACGCCGGCCACGCTAGCCCGAGCACCCGGTGAATTCGGCTGGTGTGTTCAGAACGAGTCCTGCCTGCCTGTGTCAGGTGAGAGACAGGGAGGGAGGAAGGACCTGCAGCGGTGGTCCCAGGGCTGCGCTGCACATTGACGGAACTATATTAGGAGGGACTAGATACGGGTTGGGTGCGTGTCAGAGAAGAAATGTTTTGTTTTGGGGTGTTTTCTCAGTGTCAAGGAAGGGCTTCTCAAATGGATGAAGCATTCTTGTCGGAGCTTACATCAATGGACAGTTGCTAGCCATCCTCACTAGCTCTATGTCACCCACAGTCTTGTGGTCATATAATTTAAGATGTAAGAGTACATGTGGTCTAGTAAGAAAAATATGCTGTAGGACTAAAAAAAAAATACTCTTGGTTTGTCCCAGTGTTTATTGCAGTATTATATGTTACAACATAGAAACTACTCAGCAATATGCTCTAGGGTCCTAATATTGCCAACATACAGTATAATAGGGCTATGACTAACGACTATTTATTGGCAATTATTCAGATCATTGAATTAAGTAGTTGACTAATTGGATTATGTATTCCATAGTCACTTTTTATTTTACCTTTGGCTGGCTTGAAGTTAAGTCATTTGCTAATGAACAATAAAGGAAATGACTCCATGAGTAAAACAAATAACTAAAATATATAATTGGTACAGAAAGTGTATGGATGGATGGATATTTCAATAAATGTAAAATACACAGCATGGGAGAGAGTGGGTAGCACGTCTGCCTCACAGTCACAGGTTTCTGGTTCGAATCCCGGCTTTGTGTGGAGTTTGCATATTCTCTGGGTACTTAGGTTTCCTCCCACATTACAAAAACATGAGTGTTTGGTTAATTGAAGACTCTAAATTGTCCATAGGTGTGAGTATGAATGTGAATGCTTGTTTATCTTTTTAGCCCTGTGATTGGTAGGCGACCAATCCAGCGTGTACCCTTGCCTCGTTCTATTTCACTCGCGACCCAACACAAACACTACTGGAAATAGAGGGTCAGACTAAAAAAAATGCAGTTGACAAATTCGACAAATACCTTGACTTATGAGTGCCCCAACTCAGTTTTTCGGGTTATGAGCTGCTGCTTGGTTGATTTTATATTTTTTTTATTTAATTTGATTTATTTCTGGTTTTGCTTTGTGGTGTGGGGCAAAATTTGTGTTACAAGCAAGCTTCAGAATTGTTACAAATTTTTTTGCATGTTTGTCACACTTAAATGTTTCCCATCATCAAATAAATTGAAATATTAGTCAAAGACAACACAGTAAAACACAAAATGCAGTTTTTAAATAGTTTTTATTATTTAGAGAAGAAAAAAATCCAAACCGACATGACCCTGTGTGAACAATTAAACATAAGCACACATGCCAGGGAGCATGATCCCATGGAGCCTGTAATGATGTGGCACGAGGACCGTGTCAGTAAAAGGGAGGCAAGACTTTATGGATGTTAAATAAAACAATTCCTTTTTCTTATTGCCCTTGTTTAATGTTGCAGTGACTTCTTTCAGTTTGCATCCAATACTGCATTATAGAAATATATGTAAAATTAGGGTTGCACACATATACACGTATTACACGTGCCATTATCACGATGATGATATTCTTTCGAAATATTGTGGAACCATATGTAAAATGATTTAATATTTTGGCCGGTAAAAATATGCTTGGCCGGTGGATTATTATTATTTTTTTTCATCTACCGGCTAACTTGGCCGGTGAGTCAAAGTTAATTTTTGCCCCTGTGCCCAACCCAACTCAATTTCCTGACCTCACTCACTAGGGCACACCCTTTAAAGGCACTCAGCCAACACAGGAATAGTATGTGCAGTCTTTACATTTACAAAAACCAGTTTATTTACCCTGTGATTGGCTGGCAACCACTTCAGGGTGTACCCCCCTCCTGCCCGATGATAGCTGGGATAGGGTCCAGCACTCCCGCGACCCTTGTGAAGATAAGCGGCTCGGAAAATGGACGGATGGATGGACAGTTTATGTACCGCCCGTCCATCCATCCATTTTCCATACCGCTTCTCCTCACTAGGGTAGCAGGCGTGCTGGAGCCTATCCCAGCTATCGTTGGGCGAGAAGCGCGGTACACCCTGAACTGGTCGCCACCCAATTGCAGAACACATAAACAAACAACCATTCGCACTCAGAGTCACATCTACGGGCAATTTAGAGTATTGCCATGCATGTTTTAGGGATGTGGTACGAGACCGGAGTACCCGGAGAAAACTCAACACAGGCACGGGGACAACATGCAAACTCCACACAGGCGAGGCCGGATTTGAACCCGCAACCTCAGAACTGTGAGGCAGATGTGCTACCAGTCTTCCACTGTGCCGCCAGTTTAATTACTTTTTCTCCTGTTATGTTTTATAATTTTTTCTTATTATACAGTGCTATTTTACTTCATTAAGAACACGCACACAAACAATTAAGTAGTGATGTTTTTGGGGGACTGGAATGAATTATCACATTTCAAGTAAGGTAATTTGGAGGGAAAATGTATTTGGGATATGAGAAAATGGAGTTTTGAGCTTAGTCATGGATAAATTAAATTTGTACGTCAAGGTACCATATTATTAAAAAGCAACCTTGCCCCAATTGTTGTGGATACAGTTCAACTTTTACAAAAAGCCAAAGAAAAAGCAAAATGTAGAGTTTGTGTGCCATAAATGGCAAATTTTGTTGCAAAATCTTGGTTTGATCTACTTGAGAGGATCCACTGTATTGTTTTTTTTTAGTTAGTCAAAAGTTATTTCATGAAACAGTTGCCCACTACTGGTTTATTTCATTGTGTGTAATATTCAATGTACTGAGGGGAGGGTAGTGTCCTTGACTCTGAGAAACACGAACACTTGGCTCAACGACACCCAGTTGAGATAGTAGAGGTCACTCAAAAAGGTAATTTGACTCACCTCTTCCATCTCTCCGGCGCATGTTCGCCAGTGTTTCACCTCTCTCTGACGCCTGTCTGACCACCTACGCCACCACCACAGTTCAGTATTTTGAGATCTCACGAGGTCAGATTGTGTTCCCCAGTGTTACTGACCTCTCCCTCTCGATCTCGCAGAGCAATTTGCGTGCCGTGTGGACCAGATCTCAGGAGCGTACGGCTGGTGGGGGGAGCGTACCCTTTTCCTAACCTCCCTCCACTCCTGTCGCACCGAGAACTATGTCCCAGGACTGCACCTGCTCACCTTCCAGCATCCCCGCAACGACTCCCAGCCTGACAAGGTACGGAGTCCCAGTCTCAAATAGTTATGCTTGTAAGTCCTTCCCCTCTTTACTCACCGTATCCGTCCTTCCTTCCTTCCTCCAATATTACTGTTGTAATGTAAATTGGGATTTACACCAAGTCTAAATGCCCTATTCCCATTTGGTGCCTTGTTTTCGACATTTACATGTATTACAAAGTGACATAGCTACAATATAACATTCAATCAAACATTGCAAAGACATAATTTCATTAAAGTCAGAATTTTACAGAAACAAAGTCTTATTGATGCTAAATAAATTGAACCATGGGCCCTGCTATTATATTTCGTTGTTATCGAAAAACAAAAATCCGCAAGTAATTGACAGTTCTGCATTTAAATCTTGGATGAGCCCTTCCTGTGTGGAGCTTGTAAGTATGAGACAAATACAACCCAAATGAACTCAGAATGTTGTTTTTAAATGGTGATTTATTAAGGGGAAAAAATGATTCTGTTACCCATCGATTGAAAGTGGGCCATCCTCAGCAGCAACAACTGAAATCAGACATTTTCTATAACTGGCAATGAGTCTTTCACATTTCTGTGGAGACATTTTCGCCCACTCTTCCTCTCAGAATTGTTTGAATTCAACAAATACGGAAGGTTTTTGAGCATGAACGGCCTTTTTAAGGTCATGCCACGACATTTTCATCAGATTCAAGTCTGGACTTTGACTAACCCATTCCAAAAGCTTCATCTTGTTTTTTTAAGCCATTCGGGAGTTGACTGCTGTGTTTTGGATTGTTATCCTGCTGCTGAACCCAAGCGCGCTTCAGCTTGAGGTCACAAACTGATGGCTGAACATTCTCCTTCAGGATTTTCTGTTAAGGAGCAGAATTCATGGTTCCATCAATCACAGCAAGTTGTCCAGGTCCTGAAGGAGAAAATCAGCCCAGTACCATCACACTACCACCACCATGTTTGACTGTTGTTATGATGTTCTTTTTCTGAAATCCTGTGCTACATTTATTCCAGATGTAACGAGACACACACCTTCCAAAAAGCTCAACTTTAATCTCGTCAGTCCATATAATATTCTCCCAAATGTCTTGGGAATCATTCCGATGTTTTTTGCAAAGTAAGACGAGCCTTTATGTTCTTTTTGGTCAGCCATGGTTTTTGCCATGGAACTCTGCCATGGATGCCATTTTTGCCCAGTCTCTTCCTTATTGTTGTCTCATAAACACTCACTTTAACTGAGGCAAGGGAGGCCTGCAGTTCTTTACAAGTTGTCCTGAGTTCCTTTGTGGCCTCCTGGATGAGTCATTGCTTTTCTCTTGGGGTAATCTTTGTAGGCCGGCCACTCCTGGGAAGGTTCACCACTGTTCCACGTTTTCTCCATGTGAGGATAATGGCTCTCCCTCTGGTTCGCTGGAATCCTAAAGATTTAGAAATGGCTTTTGTAACCTTTTCCAGAATGATAGATTTCCATTCCTTTATTTCTCGACTGTTCTGGATCGTGTCATTTTGTTGCAGCTTTTTTAGATCTGTTGTCCAACTTGATTTTGTCGGGACAGATTCTGTTTAAGTGCTTTCTTGATCGAACAGGTCTGGAGGTGTGATTAGTGAAAATTAACCCAAAATTTTTCGCCACAATTAATTCATGATTTAACAAGGGTGTAATTATTTTTTCACACAGGGCCAGGTAACTTTGAATATTGTTTTTCCCTTAATAAATATAAATTACCATTTAAAAACAGCATTTTAATTTCATTTGGCTTAAATTTCTCTGATGTAAGCATTGATCTTAAACATTAAAATGAGGAAACTATGCAAAAATATAAGAATTTGAGAAGGGGACCAATACTTTTTCATGGCACCGTACAAGCGCCATAGGACTGATGATCCATATGAATGAACAGATGAAATATTCCAAGAAAGTCACAATTTTAGAATGATCAGAGTAAGAATTTAACAAAGTAATAATTTTGTGAATGTTAATATAACGAGAATAAAGTAAAAGTGCTACAAGAATAAAGAAAAATAATTGAATAATATATATATATATATATATATATATATATATATATATATTGTATAAATGATGAGAAAGGGAATGACACATCACAATAAAAATCAGCCTACCCCAAAAAAAGATGATTTAATTACTTCATTTACAACAAACAGGATAAGAATAAAAGTAAATAATTGATGAAAGTTTATAAAAATAGAAACATGCCTGTGAATGTTCATTAATATTGAATAGATGTTTCAATATTCATTCAATTCATTTCATTCTCAGGGCATTGAATCAATCGCAACTGGACTGTTCTGTTTGTCTCAGAAGAATGCGGTCAATTGCAGTGAGGAATGCACAAATACATACATTGGGGAAACTAAGCAACCACTGAGCAGACGCATGGCATAACACAGATGGGTAGACTCCTCAGGTCAAGACTCAGCTGTCAGCCTGCACCTCAAAGAGAAAGAGGACTCTTTTGAGGACAAACGTGTATATTCTGAACGGGGAAGACAGATGGTTTGAAAGAGGAGTGAGAGAGTCCATATATTCGAAAACAAGGAGAACAGTCCAGTTGTGAGCAATTCAATGCCCTGAGAATGAAAACGGAAAGAAAATATAGATTCATGCATACATTAAAATTCAACTAAAAGCCAGACTACATTTTCTTTTCTTTTTTGGTTTCAATTGTTTTTTTACTCTGTGCTTTGGATCCTCCTGTGTCTGAAATAAAGAATAAAATAAATTGAAACGGTAGGACTTTGCTGCGTGTGTAAAAAATGCATGCAAACAGCTACGTAAGTGTCATCGTTGGGTAGGAACAACACAAGTAAACAATAAATAAATAAATAATGAAAATATCAATTGTTTTATAGTGTTTAGTTGGCCTGGCCCTGACTCTTACCCTCATTGGTTTAAGCATTAATCTAGCATTGACAGGGTTTATTTATCGAGTCTGATATCCAATTTTTATCCACATGCTGTATTAACCATGCCCCCCGCCCCCCACCCACTCTTTACAGAGTTGTCACTTGTACCATGTAGTGTAAAGCCAGCCGAATTCAACTTGTGCTCTTGGCATTTTAAGTTTTTCTCCTTTTCTCTGTCTTTTTTATAATCCTCTCATAGTTTATTACTTGTAAAGGAGACACATTGTGTTTTTTATAATTGAAAACAGTATTCAGGTTTCTTAATACGTTTTGAGGCAACGATCCTGTTCAATGCAGATAAGCCACTGTTCACCATTCTACTGCGGGGCCAATGCTTTTGTTACGATTAACACAAGGGGTATTTTTCTCACCCAGTCTATAATAGCAAGTGCAAACTTTGAAGCCCACCCAAGCTTCCCTAAAGATAGTAGAAGCAACCATTGTATTTTCACCAGTGGATGCATCAATTCATCACCAATCTGCCGAATTACACATATCAGTTAGTGTGTGGATCCGTGTATGTGGCGCATGCAGCGAACACGTCACTGGACATGAATACCGCTGCCGCTCCCTAGGGGTTGAATGAATTAAGACTTTTTTTGTAGTCGACTATAATGTGATGAAAGTTGAGTCGAAATCGATTAATCGATGACGAATTTATATTTTTCTCTGCACAGTACAGCGGTCCCCAGCCTTTTTTTGCACCACGTACCAGATTCATGTGAAGACACATCTGAACGGACTGGTGTACGCTTATTTGTTCTCTTGGTTTTGACATGATACAGCTTCTGTGTAGTCTGACTGGTGCTTGAAAATGGGGGTTGTCACCCAGTCTAGCTGCCAAATCATGGGCAGAGAATCTTTGTCTTAGGGCGGTATTGAGGCGGAGAAGCTCACAGACACACTTTTAGAAATAGGCAGCATTTACATTTACTTGGTAGTTTGATTTCACACTTGGTGGGTCGGCAGGCAGTCCAGAGACCCAACTACTTCTTAACAAGCAATTAAGAAGTCCATTTTCCATAGTATGTCACCTTTCAAGTATTTCAGTGGTGTAGAGAATAGTGCTTCAGGAATAGTCCCACTGTTGATGTGTCTCCACTTCCCCCACTCTGTCCCCCGTGCTCTCGCCAGGTTTCCATCCTGCGCAGCACCACCATCATTCTCAGCCCAACCACCGAGATGGACGTGGCCCTGCAGTTCAGGGGCTTTATCCACCCTCTGTGGGGGGTGCCCACAACCCCTCCCACAGAGACTGTCTCCATGTGGGCTCGCATCCAGAGACTCCACTTTGAGGCTCGAATGGCATCAGGCCCCAACTCGAGCCAGCTGGTGAGTAAAAGGAGCACAACGTGACAGTTGAAAACATACTTGGGGAGCCTTTTTCCTTTTTTATTAAGTATGGGATGACTTTTATTAAGTCATCCCATAGCGTTACTAAATTTAGCAAAACAGATTATTTAAACAATTTTATGGTTAACATCAAATAGAACAAGACAAAAGTCATACATTCCAGAGCAAAGTTCAAATATTAAAGGAATAAAGTTAAAAATAAGCATATAAATAAATATATGTAATATATATGATATATTGATATATATAATATAAGAAGAATATAGATAGTAAGGAGAGAGAGAGAGAGAGAGAGAGAGAGAGAGAGAGAGAGAGAGAGAGAGAGAGAGAGAGAGAGAGAGAGAGAGAGAGAGGATAGGCTAGGCTAGGCTAGGCTAGGCTAGGCTAGGCTAGGCTAGGCTAGGCTCGGCTCCAGCACGCCCGCGACCCTAGTGAGGAGAAGCGGCTCAGAAAATGGATGGATGGATGGATGGATTTCAACTTTGTGATATATAGTGGGGACGCAAAGTATAACCCCCTTAAATTTTTCACTCTTTATTATATTGCAGCCATTTGCTAAAATCATTGTTATTTTGTTCCCTCATTAATGTACACACAGAACCCCATATTGGAAGAAAAAAACAAAAAAGAAACAGAATTGTTGACATTTTTGCAGATTTATTTAAAAAGAAAAACTGAAATATCACACAGACATAAGTATTCAGATCCTTTGCTGTGACACTCATATATTTCACTCAGATGCTGTCCATTCCTTCTGATTATCCTTGAGATGGTTCTACACCGTCATGAGGTCAAAGGAACTGCCTGAAGAGCTCAGAGATTGTGGCAAGGCACAGATCTGGCCAAGGTTACAAAAAATAAAAAATAAATCTGCTGCAGTTAAGGTTCCTAAGAGCACAGAGAAAGTTCTAGAAAGTCAACCATCACTGCAGCACTCCACCAGTCGGGGTTTATGGCAGAGTGGCCTGACGGAAGCCTCTCTTCACTGCAAGACACTTGAAAGCCCGCATGGAGTTTGCTAAAAAAACACCTGAAGGACTCCAAGATGGTGAGAAATAAGATTCTCTGGTCTGATGAGACCAAGATAGAATTTTTTGGCTTTAATTGTAAGCGATATGTGTGGAGAAAACCAGGCACGGCTCATCACCTGTCCAATACAGTCCCAACAGTGAAGCATGATGGTGGCAGCGTCATGCTGTGGGGGTGTTTTTCAGCTGCAGGGACAGGACGATTGGTTGCAATCGAAGGAAAGATGAATGCGGCCAAGTACAGGGATATCCTGGACAAAAACCTTCTCCAGACCTCAGACTGGGCCGAAGATTTCACCTTCAAGACAATGACCCTAAGCACACAGCTAAAATAACGAAGGAGTGGCTTCAGAACAACTCTGACAGTTCTTGAATGGCCCAGCGAGAGCTCTGACTTAAACCCAATTGAGCATCTCTGGAGAGACCTGAAAATGGCTGTCCACCACCGTTCACCATCCAACCTGACAGAACTGGAGAGTGAGTATCTACGAGGAGGAATGGCAGAGGATCCCCAAATCCAGGTGTGAAAAACTTGTTGCATCATTCCCAAAAAGACTAATGGCTCTATTAGCTCAAAAGGGTGCTTCGACTCAATACTGAGCAAAGGGTCTGAATACTTATGGCTGTGTGATATTTCAGTTTTTCTTTTTGAATAAATCTGCAAAAATGTCAACAATTCCGTTTTTTTCCCCTGTCAATATGGGGTACTGTTTGTACATTAATGAGGAAAAAATGAACTTAAATGATTTTAGCAAATGGCTGCAATATAACAAAGAGTACAAATTTTAAGGGGGTCTGAATACTTTGCGTACCCACTGGATATATAATGGACCCTATATAGCGGCTCTTCTATGGCCCCCCCACTGGTCGAGTAGACATTGTCATTGTTTTGTTTTCTTCGAGCAGGAGTTGGTGGGTCGTTGGGTGGCTCAGCAGGAGAAAGAGTTAAAGGTGCTGTCTCGTGCCGACGGGAGTAGGCTGTTCTCCAACCTGACCAGAGGTAACCATTACCTGGTCCAGGCTGAGGGCTACTTAAACAACTCAGGGTCGGGGCAGACAAGTGAGATGGCCCTCATTTGGAACAGAACTCTGCCGGGAGGGAGCGTGAGTATTATTTTTCACCCAGTTCATCTCAGGGACAGCAATTGTATCTTATATTGTCCCTTTCTGAATTCCAGGAAATCTCCTTCCTGTTCCTGGAGCCCTACCGGTCAGGTTCCTGTTCAGGCTACATGTCCTGTCTGGCCTGTTTGTCGGACCAGTCTTGCGGCTGGTGCCCATCTCTGTCCCGCTGCCTGGTTCGGAACAGCCCCGAATTGGAGCCCTGCCCTGAGGCAGACCTGGGAGAATTAATGGAAGAGATGGCTGAGCGCCATCTGCTGCTGGCGCCCCAGCACTGCACCCTGTGTGAAGAGTACAGGGACTGCTCAGCTTGTACTCAGGTATGTGTTCAATCCCGCACAAGGTTTTGTAGTGTGGATATATATGTGTGTGTGTGTATTTATTATATAGATATATATTATTATATGTATTATATAATAGTCACTTTCACAAAGAAAAAAAGTCAAAGATACATAGGATTCAAGGCGTAATTTTACAAGAAAATAAAGAAAATGTAAAGTTGAAATATTACTTGAAAAAAGCCAGAAATATTACGACAAAAAGTCAGAAAAAGAAAAGTTGAAATATTACAAGAATACTGTTAAAATTTTACTAGAATAAAGTTGATACATTAAATTACTAAAAAAAATGTGAAATGTTCATGAATAAAGTTGTAATATTACGAGAATAAAATTTGAATATTACAAGCATAAGAGAGAATAATTAATTGGAGCCCTATGGGGGGCACAAGCCAGTGCAAACTGTAGGCCGGTCCCAAGCCCGGATAAATGCAGAGGGTTGCGTCAGGAAGGGGATCCGGCTTAAAACTTTGGCAAACAAATATGAGCGTTCATCCAAAGAATTCCATACCGGATCGGTCGTGGCCCGGGTTAACAACGTCCCCCAAATTCAGTGGGTCGAAGAAGAGGTCGAAAGTGGGTTCTTGGGCAGAAAGAGATGAGGAAAGCACAGAGTCTGGAACTGAATGTGGGGACTATGACAGGAAAATCTCGGGAGTTGGTTGACATGATGATTAGGAGAAAGGTTGATGTGTGTCCAGGAGACCTGGTGGAACGGCAGTAAGGCTAGAAGTTTAGGGGCAGGGTTGAAATTATGTTACCATGGTGTAGATGGGAAGGCAAATGGAGTCGGGGTTATTTTAAAAGAAGAGTTGGCTAAGAATGTCTTGGAAGTGAAAAGACATAGGACAAAGGTAGAGGTGACAAAGGCCAAACGAGGCATATGATGACATGTATGCCAGGTTGGACACTAAATAAGGAGAAACTGATCTATACAGGTGGGCCAGACAGAGGGATAGAGATGGGAAGGATGTACAGCAGGTTAGGGTGAGTAAGGATAGAGATGGAAATATGTTGACTGGTGCCAGTAGCGTGCTAGATAGATGGAAAGAATACTTTGAGGAGTTGATCAGTGAGGAGAAGGGAGAGGAGAAGAGGCAAGTGTGGTGGACCAGGAAGTGGCAATGATTAGTAAGGGAGAAGTTAGAAAGGCATTAAAGAGGATGAAAAATGGGAAGGCAGTTGGTCCTGATGACATTCCTGTGGAGGTATGGAAGCATCTCGGAGAGGTGGCTGTGGCGTTTTTGACCAGCTTGTTCAACAGAATTCTAGTGCGTGAGAAGATGCCTGAGGAATGGAGGAAAAGTGTGCTGGTGCCCATTTTTAAGAACAAGGGTGATGTGCAGAGCTGTGGGAACTATAGAGGAATAAAGTTGATGAGCCACATAATGAAGTTATGTGGAGGCTAGAGTCAGGACATAAGTGAGTATTTGCGAGCAACAGTATGGTTTCATGCCTAGAAAGAGTACCACAGATGCATTATTTGCCTCGAGGATGTTGATGGAAAAGTACAGAGAATGTCAGAAGGAGCTACATTGTGTCTTTGTAGATCTAGAGAAACCCTATGACAGAGTACCCAGAGAGGAACTGTGGTACTGCATGCGGAAGTCTGGAGTGGCAGAGAAGTATGTTAGAATAATACAGGACATGTACGAGGGCAGCAGAACAGCAGTGAGGTGTGCTGTAGGTGTGACAGACGAATTTAAGGTGGACGTGGGACTGCATCAAGGATCAGCCCTGAGCCCCTTCCTGTTTGCAGTGGTGATGGATAGGCTGACAGATGAGGTTAGACTGGAGTCCCCATGGACCATGATGTTTGCAGATGACATTGTGATCTGCAGTGAAAGAAGGATGGTGGGGGAAGAGTGAGGCTACAGGGAGAAGCGATAGCAAGGGTGGAGGACTTTAAATACTTGGGCTCAACCGTCCTGAGCAATGGTGAGTGTGGTCAGTAAGTGAAGAAACGGGTCCAAGCAGGTTGGAACGGGTGGAGGAAGGTGTCAGGTGTGTTATGTGACAGAAGAGTCTCTGCTAAGATGAAGGGCAAAGTTTATAAGACAGTGGTGAGGCCAGCCATGATGTACGGATTAGAGACAGTGGCACTGAAGAGACAACAGCAAGCAGAGCTGGAGGTGGCGGAAATGAAGATGTTGAGGTTCGCTCTCGGAGTGACCTGGTTGGATAAAATTAGAAATGAGCTCATCAGAGGGACAGCCAAGGTCCGATGTTTTGGAGACAAAGTTAGAGAGAGCAGACTTCGATAGTTTGGACATTTCCAGAGGAGAAATAGTGAGTATATTGGTAGAAGGATGATGAGGATGGAGCTGCCAGGCATGAGAGCTAGAGGAAGACCAAAGAGAGGGTTGATGGATGTCGTGAGGGAAGACATGAGGGCAGTTGTTTTCGAGAGGAGGATGCAGGAAATAGACTTACATGGAAAAGGATGACGCGCTGTGGCGACCCCTAAAGGGACAAGCCGAAAGGAAAAGAAGAAGAGAGAGAATAATTAGTGAGAAAATCCTAATTTTAGAGTTTAGCTATAATAATACGAGGGGGAGAAATTATTTTATGAAAATAGGGTTAAGTGCTAATTTATTTTTCTTTGTTTACGTTGAAAACTCACAAGAATAAAGATTACATTTTACAAAAATAAAGTCAAATTTACGAGAAAATAAATTTTCAGATTACTAAAAAAGTCGGAATTTACTTAATAATAATAATAGAGTAACATCACATTTCTATGAGAAAACAGTCATAATTGTATGAGTGTAGGAATCCCTAAATTCCTTGCAATTGTACGTTGAGGAACATTGTCCTTAAACTGACTATTTTTTCATTGTCCTTAAACTGACTATTTTCTCACGCACTTGCTCACAAAGAGGTGAACCTCGCACCCATCTTTGCTTGTGAATGACTGAGCAATTTAGGGAAGCTCCTTTTATACCCAATCATGGCACCTACCTGTGGCCAATTAGCCTGTTGTTGTCCTGTAGGACCCTTACTGTGAGTGGCAGATCAACTCCAGCAAGAAAGGTGACTACCAGTGTAGCAGGAGAGGACGCCTGGATGGGTCCATACGCCATCCAGCGGGCTGTCCCAGAGTCTGCAACCAGTGAGTTGAAAATAATAAATAATCATCTTCATAGAAAGACTAGTGTAACAATTTTACAACAAATTCCTATTATGTTTATATTTCCTCCACCAAGGCGGAAGACGTGTTCAGAGTGTCTCTCCAACTCCAGCCAGTGTGCATGGTGTGAGTCAGCCCAGGCCTGCTTCTATTTCGCCGCCTATCTGACCAAATACCCATATGGAGAGTGCAGGGACTGGTATGACAGGTAACAATCACACAACACTACTTAAGGACACTTATAATATGTTCTAAATCTTAATTTTGCCATTTCCTGACTTACTAGTGTGCATTCGGTTCCGCAATGCAAGCAATGTTCTGCTTTAAACACTTGCACCGAGTGCCTGCGAACGTTCCAGTGCGGCTGGTGTGGCGACTACAACAACCCCACTATCGGAAAGTAAGTACAGTTGACAACAAAGACGATGCAGTGTGATAATCTAATTTTCATGTTGTTGTCCCATTTTGTTTTTTAGATGTTTGAGAGGAGATTGGGCTGGAATGGATGACCCATCTGTGTTTAACTGCAGTGTGGCCGTAGCTGAAGCCCGAGTTGCTAAGTAAGTATCGTACAGTGTTAGAGGTATAGGGGACCCTGCCACAAATTGTGAAAATCCCTGAGCATGACACATCCCTCCACAAATAATTCTAATTGCCTATAAATGCCACAAGATGGCGCCAAAGCATCCATCCATCCGTTATCTGTACTGCCTATCCTCACATGGGTCGTGGGCGTGCTGGAGCCTATCCCAGCTATCTTCAAGCGAGAGGCGGGGTACTCGTTGAACTGGGCGCCAGCCAATCGCAGGGCGCCAAACCAATACTTCTATATTAGACAGCGCTTTGGCCTGAGCACAAAAACAGGAAATTTTCAGCTAATAACGAAGGACAGGTAAAAACAAATTATAATAATATGTGAATAGGACAAATTTAAAAAATGTGGGGGAACATTGTAGTTGTATTTTTCCCAATTGAGATCTACCCATCCATTTTCTATAGTGCGTGTCCTTACTGGTAGTGAGCTGGAGCCTAACCCAGCTGACTTTGGGGAGAAGCTGGGTGGGAGCCTGAGAAGGTTCATATGGCGCTAACATGTTAGAGATGTGCTTTGGAAGACCATGAAGAGACTTGTACAGTCAGAGCTGCTTTGAAGTCTATTTTGAGCACTGGGCTAATATGATTCGTATATTGTCTTTACTGGTAGTGAGCTGGAGCCGAACCCAGGTGACTTTGGGGAGAAGCTGGGTGGAAGCCTGAGAAGGTTCATATGGCGCTAACATGTTAAAGATGTGCTTTGTAAGACCATGAAGAGACTTGTACACGCAGAGCTGCTTTGAAGTCTATTTTGAGCACTGGGCTAATATGATTCGTATATATTCGTAAACCTACGAACAAGAACGGGCATGATGACGTGCTTGTGCTCAATGGCGTCGAACAAAAGTGTGTCTGAAAAGTTGTTAAAAATAATGACCAGTCGCCTCAGTGCCAAACTTGGAATAAGATTATATTGTGCAAAGTAGTTTTTCCCAATGTGTCGCGTCTGACGCGCTCCGAGCCTCAGCCTACACCCCGCGGAGCTTCAGTGAAGTCAACTCTCAGTCAACTGGGTGAGTGAAACAAGAAAATAAAAAAGTTCAAACAGTTAAAATAACTATTTTAACAATTTATATTATGTACAATATTGATTGAAATATTTAACTTTTAGCTGAAACAATTAATGAATATTAAGTCAATTGGGTTATTTCCACACACATTGCCTTTTAGGTCATAGTTATTGATACTGGTTATAAAGAACCTTGAGTCAAATATTCATTTTAGTCTAAGCTGCGGGCTGCTAAGAAAATGGATGTTCATAATTTGGATACCGTTTTTTTTTAAACCATGCAAAGTTTTTTGACCCAGCCCTCGAAAAGAATCGAGAATCGTTTGGAACTGGAATCGAACTAAGGAACCGGAATCGGGACCGGAATCGCTCAAATTCAAACGTTGCCCAACCCTACTGAAAACGTATGCAAAGACTAATAACAGTATAGTGCTGGATTTTTATTTATTTATTTTTTAACCTGTCCTTTTCAGCTGCATGGCCTTGCAGAATCGTGGATCTGGATCCATTTTGTGGTGGAACAGTTTTGCTGGGCAACAGGAAAATTTGAAATATTCCCGCTGCTTATTCTTTAATTTTTAATTATTCTGACGTTTATTGAAAATGCAGCCGGACAGAAAAGGGTTTTAGGAGACAGACAGAGGGACAGAGTGGACATGGGGAATAGGGGTGCGAACCACAGCAGAACAATAGTCTAGATATGTGAGCACAAGTAACGTTACAATAGTCAAATCGTATTATTATTTATATACACCACGTGAGGACATGCAACAACGAACTAAGAGAACAAGATGAGAGAGGATAGAAAAGGGTAGGACAGGATGTGGGAAATGAGCAAGGCAGTGCTACTGATGAGCGGTGTGGTGGGATTCGTTTTAGTGTCAAAACACGTGAGTTGATATGTTAATGTTATTGGTCCCAGCACAAGCAATTAAAGCCTATAGCGTGTCTATCGAACTTATTAGTGAATGGACACCATATCACATGCATGTTTGTCAACTGGTGTATGGAGTTGCTGAACCAAGCCAGCGAGCAGCGGGGGACCCAACCAAGGGGACTCCACCCACTCCCCAGGACACAGGGAGGTCCCCAGCCCAACCGAAGCACCCCAACCAGTCCCAAAGGGAGGGGCACGGGCAAAGGACCACCGCTCCCCACCCAGCGCGCCCCGCCACCGCCCCCACCACCCCTCGAGAGAATGGGGGCCCCAGCAACCAACAGGGCCCAACGCAGCAGCCTGTGACCTGAAAAAGGTCACAGGCTGTCAAAAGCGAGCCCATGTTCAGCGCCCGTTGTGAGCAAGGACAGGCGAGCGCCCCAAGGGTGGGAGGGTGGCTGAATTGGTGAGATATAGCTTCAGCATATTTTTCACCGTTGGAATTTTCCTGATTTTGTGGGCGGTGCTAAAACACAGCCCCGTAGATTCACAGGGCTGTAGCGTATACTTTCTAGCGTGAGTTCCCTCCCCTACTATATAAGGACAAAGTGACATTTCGTTTGGCTGCTCAGTTGTGTTAGCTGTGCTTAGCTTCCATAACAAGGCCCATTTATCACTCCAGCGTCCAGTTAGCAAGTTAACGATGGCTACACCCCGAAAATCCCTCTTCGCTGGATGCCTCAATTTACAGAACAGCACGGTGATGTTTTTTTAAGCTCACAAATTTTTTAAGCTCACAAATAATGAGCCCCTCCTTGAGCTGTCACCTTGTCGTGGTGGAGCACGGCTCAAAGACCCCTAATGATGATGACAAACAATGGACTTTGTTTTCCCTTGCCCGGACGCGGGTCACCGGGGCCCCCCACTGGAGCCAGCCTGGTGGTGGGGCTCGAAGGTGAGCGCCTGGTGGCCGGGTCTGCACCCATGGGGCTCGGCCGGGCACAGCCCGAAAGGGTAACGTGGATCCCCCTTCCCATGGGGTCACCACCTGTGGGAGGGGCCATAGGGGTGTGAGCTGGGCGGTGGCCGAAGGCGGGGACCTTGGCGATCCGATCACCGGCTACAGAAGTTGGCTCTAGGAACGTGGAATGTCACCTCTGGCAGGGAAGGAGCCTGTGCTGGTGTGTGAGGTCAAGAAGTTCCGACTAGATATAGTCGGACTCGCCTCCACACACAGCTTGGGCTCTGGTACTAGTCCTCTCGAGAGGGGTTGGACTCTCTTCCACTCTGGAGTTTCCCATGGTGACAGGCGCCGAGCAGGTGTGGGTATACTTATTGCCCTCCGGCTCGGCGCCTGTATGTTGGGGTTCACGCCGGTGGACGAGAGGGTAGCCTCCCTCCGCCTTCGGGTGGGAGGACGGGGCCGGACTGTTGTTTGTGCCTATGCACCAAACAGCAGTTCAGAGTACCCACCCTTTTTGGAGTCCTTGGAGGGGGTGCTGGAGAGCGCTCCCGCTGGGGACTCCATCGTTCTGCTGGGGGACTTCAATGCTCACGTGGGCAATGACAGTAAGACCTGGAAGGGCGTGATTGGGAGGAACGGCCCTCCCGATCAGAACCCGAGCTGTGTTCTGTTATTAGACTTCTGTGCTCGTCACGGATTGTCCATAACGAACACCATGTTCAAGCATAAGGGTGCAACACAAACCATTGATTACCCAAGCTTTAGAGCATGATACGACAGAACGCTGGCATGTTTATATGTACAACCGTACAGTCGTGCTAGCACTAGCTTGCTAGGCTACATAACATTTTGTTGCCTGCTTGTGAGCCGTATCATATTAAAAATACGTGAACATCCCGAAAGAAATCCTTGAATAAACGTCTTCTCCCGAGCACCGGTGATGACCACCACACATTTTTTTGCCCCCCCCCACACACACACGATACATTGGTGTGTGTGTGGTGTCTCTCTCACCTATTGTCGTCGTCGCCATTGTAACGAGTGTATCCGGTCGCGTTGACCGGTGTCACGTTTTCTGGTTCTGCCTCTCCGACGGTGTTTGATTTGACAAGATAAAGCCCTGTGATTGGAAAAGATGGGATGCGGTGGTATCTGAATACACTTCTGTAGTGTTGCCACTGTCTGTCTGAGATACGGCAGGATTTTATGCCAGTAGTCTGACATAGTGCAATCAGGAAAGATCCAATTTGTCTTGTAGTCTGATCCAGGCATAACTCCCTGGGCTTCCTCCTACCATCCCTCTGTCGTCAGGTGCCGTGTTCGGCTGTGATATTATTTCACCAACAACGAGGGTAAGTTGACTTGTGTGCTTATTTTTATGATTATAGTCTACAATAACAATTACATTTTTAGGTTGAGCCTCCTAACGTGATTTTTTTGTCGTATTGTCTATCACCCACTCAGTATGTTTAATTCCTTATGGCGCATCCATTCGATACGCCCACAGCATCTGTGAGCTGGCCCTTATTATACATGTTTTGAAACCTGATTTTATATACTTAGCGGTTTGTTTATGATTTTTTTAATTTTTTAAAATGTTTTATTTATTTTTTTATTTTGTTATTTGATTTTTTTTTTTCCATTCAAATTTGGCAGGCTTGTTAACATTACTTTTCTCTGTGGTGTGTCGAATTTGCGTGTCATTTTCTTGGGCTTGCTTAGTGACACTTGAACACTTTTGTTTCTGTAGGCCACAGACACTCATTTCAGTTTTGTCTGAGTTTAGCTGGAGAAAATGATTTTGCATCCACACAGTGATTTGTTCGATGCAGTGACAGAGTGATTCTTCAGGCCCATCTTCATCTGCCATGTAAATCTCAGTGTCACCTGCATAGTTGTGGTAGGACACTTTATAGCTGTGTATTAGCTGACCTAATGGAAGCATGTACAGATTGATCAATAATGGTCCCAGGATTAACCCCTGGGGAACCCCACAGGTCATTGCCATTTGGTGTTTGACACCGTTATGAATTTCAACAAAGTACGTCCTGTCCTCGAGATTGGAATTGAAACTGTTTAGAGCAGTACCAGAGATTCCCACTGAGTGTTTTAACCTCTGTAATAAAATCAAATGGTCGACTGTGTCAAAGGCAGCGCTCAGGTCCAGCAGATCTAAAACAGAGACTTTGCCTGCAACTGTGTTCAGGTAGATTTCAGTTGTCATGTTAATAAGAGCTGTCTTGGTGCTGTAATGGGGACCTAAAGACTGACTGGAAAGTATCAATCAAAATGCGACCAGTCCAGGGTGTAGCCGGCTTCTCTCGCCCTAAGTCAGCTGGTATAGGCTGTAGCTCACATACAACCCTAACGAGGACAAGCACTATAGAAATAGAGGATTTGTTCTGAAATATTTTTCTTCTCCAGCCCTGAACCACAGACCTCTGCCCCGCCTCGTCCTCTGGACATGGAGATGGAGCTGGAGCACATGGAGAGCGAAGACCAGGATGCCGTGTGGTCCTACCCCACTTGCCCTGATGTAGAAGAATGCCGCCTCGGCCTACATAACTGTCACCTCTTTGCCACCTGCATCAACACCCCCACCTCTTACGAATGCCACTGTGAGCGAGGCTACATGGGGGACGGCACTTTGCACTGCAACCAGACGTAAGACCTTGTTAATCGTAAAGGAGACACATTATGCATTGTTTTCACAATTTCAAAGACTTCACACTTAATAACACGTCTGTGACATGCACAAATACATATACGGTACATACAATAAATACAAATTCTAGAACACTTGCTCGCTGAAATTGGCCTCTTTTAATTGGCTGACCCGAACTGGGGAAGAAAGTGAGCGCCCATAAGAACAGTAAAACCGCCTGTACTCGTGGATGCAGCACTTCATATACTGCAGTTTGTGTGTGGCACATGGACACATCACCAAACACAAGTACCTCCTCATCGACCACCACCGTAGACAACTTCACCGAGCAATCATGTGCCGCTTATTAGTAGGGTTGGGGAACGGGAATCGAGAACCGACTGGAACAAGACTAACATTCTGTTCTACCGGAATCGTTCCAATTGAAAACATTTGGTTCCCAGCTTTGATGCCGACAGTCCGCCGACCTTGAAGAAGTGGCGAAAAGCAACGAAGAAGCGGCAAAAAACAACGAAGAACGCGCACATAGACGTGCTTGTGTCCAACAGCAGCGGCGAACAAAAGTGTCTTAACTATGTTAAAATAAATTGACCAGTCATCTCAGTCCAACACTTGGATTAAGATTATATTGTGCAAAGGAGGCTTTCACGATATGTAGAAGTCTCACGTGCTCCCTCTCGCTGCGAGCCTCAGCCTAACCGCGCGGAACTTCAGTCAAGTCAATTGGGTGAGTGAAACAAAATACGTCTCTGCCAACATTGGGGCACATAACAAGTTGAACGCTGGGTTGCACTCTTGTACTGATGGTTTATTTTAGTCTTCAAACCAACGTAAGAGCTGATGACATACACAAAAATAAAATATAAATTACTTTACCATACTGTAAAGAAAGTAGAAACAGTCGCATTACAAGCTTAACATTGAGCTAAAACTTCACCAAAGGTCATTCTAGTAACTTTATATCACAATGAATTGGGACAAAATTCACAAAAATGTTGTTTCACAGTAGAACAAACACTAACCTTGTGCCTCATCGGTGGGTAGGTAAAGCAATCAACGTTTTACAGAGCATTTGGTTCCATTCGTTACTCTTTTTCGTTTTACTTTAATTTTTACCGGTGTCGTGAAGTTATTTTTCGCGCCGTGGGCAGGTTAAAAGTGTAATATTATTAAATATTTTTAATATAAAATAACCTTTATTAATCCCACAATAGGGAAATTTGCATCGTTTCAGCAGCAATTGTGGATATAGGAAGTGTAAATATGTAATATAAATAGCATGGAAGAGAAGACATGTACAAGAAGTACCTTGCACAAAATAGAAACCAAAAGTATTATCCATACATAAACTATCCAATTCAATCTATAAACAATATTTGTTTGTTTTCAAAATAGAGTGCTGAGTTTTAATCTTGACGTTTGAGATCTGATTAATCTGTCTTAATAGACTTGCGTTTTTTTTTTTTTAAATCAGGGTTGAAAACAGAATTGGCAAAGGAGAATTAATCCATAGACACAGATATTTTTCATAATGCAATGTCGAAATCTCATATGTTGGTACTTTGATACATGCTGCAACTGCGTCCGCCATTACAAGGTTGATATAATAAAAACATTTAAATGAAAATATTGAAGCCATAATTTATTAATGATTATGACTGTCACATAGTAATGTTCTTGACAAAACTTAGAAAACATGGAAATTCTGACAAATTTGGTCAAATTGTTCTGAAAGTGTCACGAGTTCCTCTGATCCGTTCACAGCCAGTCGGAAATCACAAAACCCCTTAACTTTCACAACAAGGTTTCCACAAAAGTGGCAATTGTTGACTTGTTTGGTCCAAACTGGTCTGTACTTGCAAGCAAACTTTGCAATGCGTCAATAGTTATTTGTAAGTCCACAGTGAGTCCCTCACTCATGCCACGCCTGTCAGTTGCTTCTCTTGGACCCATATTGAGCTAGCAAAACGTGAAAATAAAGATGAAAAACAGAAAAGCCACACAATGACGCCCTAAATAAAGTGGCAACCAATTGTGACCTTGGAGCGGCTCAGGGGGATCCGCCTCCCCACAATGGGTGCATTGCCAGCACAAAAGCAATAAATGAAAAGTTGACCCACTGCAACAAGGTTTGACCATCAGGCAAAATTTTTGTTTGGTCTGTGGTTTGAGAATGGAATAGGTCAAACATTGAGCTGTTCATGAATTGTGGTTTCACTGTATGTCCAATTTAAGATCCAGATATTTAAACTAAAACCTTCTCCACCCGCAGGTGCTACAATGAGTGCAGAGAGGGTCAATGCAGCGGCAGCCCACGCTTCGAATGTGAATGCTCGCTGGGTTGGACTTCTGACCCTGCCACTCTAGTTCTGAGTGGCGTTGAGTGTGATGTGGACTGCGGCTGCAACTTCCACTCCACCTGCATCACTGCGCCGGGGATCTGTGACGAATGCCAAGGTGGAACCTCAAAGGATGATTTTATTTCCTTCCATTGAGATCTATACAAATGAATCTTCTTGGCTTCTCTTTTAAGACTGGACAACAGGGCCCCACTGTGAGCACTGTCGCCCGGGGAGCTACGGCTCGGCCCTGGCCGGCGGCGGTGGTTGCGTGCAGTGCGAGTGTAATGGCCACGGCGACCCGCTGCGAGGATACTGCCACAACCAGACGGGCCAGTGCTACTGCACACATAACACCCAGGGCCCACACTGTGAGTCCTGCCTACTTGGTTACTACGGTGACCCCAGGTGAGTGCACATTTTACAAATATAGTAACACCTGTTTATCGCGGATCGGAGGATACGTTCCAAACCCATCCGCAATATATGAAAATCCGCAATATTAACTCATACCCTGCCAATGCCGTCCAAAGACGTCATTCAGAATCCATCTATTCCCTGCCAATGCCGTCTAAAGACGTCAATGGTGTTTTTTAACGGGGATGGGTGGGGGAGGGTCTTGTGCAGTTTGTGTGTGATCGTCGAGCCTCTGGATAACTGCAATGAGGATTGGCACCCTGTATAGGGCAACGATGCCTCAAGGTGAACGTCCCTCCCTCAGAGGAAGAAGGAGGGGGCGGGCCAGCGGGGTACAGGAAACAATGAGAGAAGACAAACATAATCGCAGAAAAGAGAAAAGACAAAATGAAAAAGAATCTTAACAAAAAAGCTTTCGGTACGAGAAATTTATTGTGCCAATGCAAGACAAATATTCCTGCGACCGACATGAATGACGCCTTAGATCATGCGCGCCGAGTCAGAATGACACTCCGAGCGATAGCTCGCGCAAAATGCCGGGCCAATCATCCTCGGCCGCTTGCCAGCTGATCGTCTGCTGACCAGGATTTGTGTAAATCGGACCCGGAATCGTCTGATGAGTGAACTCCCTCTGGATCGCCAGCCGAGCTTCATACCTCCGGATGATATGGAGATGAAGGTAACTCGTTTGCAGCTTGCGTTAGCTACATTTAGCGAGCAATCACGCTCCTTCAATCCTTGTTACATAAAAACATAATTTAGTCCCACTAGTTTACATTACAATGTAACATCCGTTGCCAGTACTGATTTGAATTTTCCCTTTTGTCCATCTTGCAGGAATTCAACACCCGCGAGTCGAACGTCCTTTACGATTGCGACGAAGACTAGTAATGGTTTTATTTACCCTTGCAAAACACGTCATCAATAAAAACTAAATAAAAACATATTAGTTTACAAAAATACCGTTTTCTCAGTTTATTTCCTCCAGAAACAGATTTGGCTGAAAAGTAATCTATATTTGGCTGAAAGTAATCTATATTTGAGTGCTGATTACTAAAGAATGGTGTAAGCTATTTTTTTTCTGATGAAAGAAGAGAGTCTGATCTTTGTTTTGGTGTTTACATAGTCATATTACACAGTATTCTGTGGGGGTTGAAATGAGTGAAATTGTTCGAAAATGCCTGGCAGTCTAGGGGTTCCCTGCTCAGGAAACGGCTGGCAATGAATGAGTTAAGAGACTAATAAAAATACCGTTTTAAAAATACTTGTACCCCTCTTACATGCTTTAAACACATTTAAACTCTTTAAGGACACTTTATAAGTATTTCTTTGTGCCTGTTCGCTCTCCCTCACTCGCACAGCGTGCTTGCTTAAAGTTGTCAAACACATTAAAATATATTAATTAACAATAAATAAGTATAACTAAGTATGAAAGTATTCATAAGAGCAGCCATGGAGTTTTTGCAATGCTTTGCAAGAGAAATGGGAAGCAATGTTTTAAAAATGAAATTAATATCAACAGGTTCACTACTTAATAATATTAATTTCAGATTGATGTAACTATCATAGAAAGGATTTGTTAATAATCATTATAAAAGCTTTAGAATTAATATTGTGCAGTTCTAAATGTAGTTTGAAATACTAAGAGCTGATTTACTTAAGGTTATACTTCACAGACTTAAGAAGAAACGGGTGCGTACTTGATTGTTCACACAAACAGACGGGGAAACTGATCTACTCACCAGGCACACCCAGGAGTGCGTCTGCCTAACGCGCAAAATTGCTCTGCAGTTAATTTTGTGCTTTCTGTGAGGAGTATGTGCCAATAGATGAATTTAACATGTGCCATGTCATTTGTCAAACCTGACACCAAATTGCGATGACTGATTCTTTTAAGTATTGCGTCAGAAAGGCAGGTGCAAACCAGCACGGACAGCAATGCCAATGTAGCGCAGGTCAAATGAGAGGCAGCGGGGAGAACGTTTTGTTTTGTCAGTAATGCAGTTTTGGAGCTTCTGAATGATCTAATGGCTGTCTTGGAGCCAGTCACAAGAAGGAGTTATAC